>NW_015380635.1:0-1086 GCF_001522545.3 Parus major
TCCTGGAAAAACCGGGAATGGAGTCCTGGAAAAAACCGGGAATGGAATCCTGGAAAAAACCGGGATAAATCCCAGAAAAACCGGGAATAAATCCTGGGAATCCTGGAAAAAGTCGGGATAAATCCCAGAGAAATCCGGGATAAATCCCAGTTCCAACCCTTTAAATAACTGGAAAAACTGGGAATGGAATCCTGGAAAAACTGGGAATGGAATCCGGGATAAAACCGGGATAAATCCTGGAAAAATCCGGGATAAATCCCAATTCCAACCCTTTAAATAACCGGGAATGGAATCCTGGAAAAAACCGGGATAAATCCTGGAAAAATCCCAGTTCCAACCCTTTAAATAACTGGGAAAGCTGGGAATGGAATCCGGGATAAATCCCAGATAAATCCTGGATAAACCTCAATTCCCAGCCTTGGGAGAACTGGAAAAACCGGGAATGGAATCCTGGAAAAACCGGGAATGGAATCCTGGAAAAACCGGGAATGGAATCCTGGAAAAAGTCGGGATAAATCCCAGAGAAATTCGGGATAAATCCCCATTCCCACTCCTTAAATAACTGGAAAAATCTGGGAATGGAATCCAGAGAAATCCGGGATAAATCCCAGAAAAATCCTGGATAAATCCCAATTCCAACCCTTTAAGTAACTGGAAAAACCGGGAATGGAATCCTGGAAAAACCGGGAATGGAATCCTGGAAAAAACTGGGATAAATCCTGGATAAATCCCAATTCCAACCCTTTAAATAACCGGGAAAACCGGGAATGGAATCCTGGAAAAACCGGGAATGGAATCCTGGAAAAACCGGGAATGGAATCCTGGATAAATCCCAGATAAATCCTGGATAAACCTCAATTCCCAGCCTTGGGAGAATGGGAAAACCGGGAATGGAATCCTGGGAAAAACTGGGATAAATCCTGGATAAATCCCAGTTCCAACCCTTTAAATAACTGGGAAAGCTGGGAATGGAATCCTGGGAATGGAATCCTGGCTAAATCCCAAATAAATCCTGGATAAACCTCAATTCCCAGCCTTGGGAGAATGGGAAAACCGGGAATGGAATCCTGGAAAAACCGGGAATGG
>NW_015380636.1:0-1151 GCF_001522545.3 Parus major
ACAGGAGCAGGGAATGGCTCCCAGTGCCAGAGGGCAGGGCTGGATGGGGTTTGGGCAGGGATTGTTCCTGGCAGGGTGGGCAGGGCTGTCCCAGGTGCCCAGAGCAGCCCCTGGATCCCTGGCAGTGCCCAAGGCCAGGCTGGACACTGGGGCTGGAGCTCCTGGGACAGTGGGAGCTGGCCCTGCCATGGCTGGGGTGGAATGAGATGATCCTTAAAGTCCCTTCCAGCTTGAACTGTTCCATGATTCTGTGGTAACAACAGTTTTGTAAGAATCGAGGAGGTTTTTTGGGCAAAGCCCAAAAATCTGATCTGGAGGGTTCTGCAGACAGACAAGCTTCCCTGTGGTGGTGCTGCAGCAGCTGGGTCTGCCTGTACTGCAACAAGGGAAGAAGATTTCAATAAAGATTGTAATTTGAGGTGCTGCCAGCTCTATAATGAATCTATCGCCTAATTTTTTTTAGTATGTGTTGTTGCAATGGCTTTGTTTCCTTAAAAGTCCATGTTTGGGAGTCATCTTGCTTCATTTAATACAATAAATTTGAGATGTCTCCTTATACTTTCCTCTCTCCTTTTTTATTTTTTGCTATTGTTTTATTTTTAGTCTTCTGTAACTTCTATTTTTAATCTGTGTAGTTTTACTCTTGTAGTTCTGAGTATAAATGACATGGACTGTTTTTTAGTAACAGAGAAATCTTGCCATTTTGTGTTCATGTGTGTCCAGATGAATCAAAGTATATAAAAATTAGGATAATTCTTTTGCATTGGATTTTGATGGATTGCAAAGCTGATTTTTCAGTATCATCTTCTTCCTTTTACTCCTCCATGAACTCTACTCTGTATTTTCACTCTTTCCTCTTGTGACTCCAAATTTTGCCTGTTTTCTGCTCAGTAGAGCTTCTCATGCTTTGATCTCTTAATAGGCTGTGTCTCAGGAGGAAATGAGGAATATGCCAGTTCCATGATACTCACAGCAAATCCAGGAGAAATAATAGAGGAGGTGCCCTTTGTTTTGGGCATATTGGGAATACTAGGAAGGAATTGTTCCCCTTGAGTGAGGGTGGGCAGGGCTGTCCCAGGAGCCCAGAGCAGCCCCTGGATCCCTGGCAGTGCCCAAGGCCAGGCTGGACACTGGGGCTGGAGCTCCTGGGA
>NW_015380637.1:0-1032 GCF_001522545.3 Parus major
AGCTCCACCTGGGGGGGAACGTCCAGAGTGACCCTGAAAATCACCTGGGGACAGGTGAGAGGGGACAGGTGAGACAGGTGACGTCACACAGGTGACACCAATGATGTCACATGGGTGAGACAGGTGACGTCACAGGGGTGTGACAGCGATGACGTCACACAGGTGAGACAGGTGAGAGGGGACAGGTGAGAGGGGACAGGTGAGGTCACACAGGTGTGACAGCAATGACGTCACACAGGTGAGACACACACAGGTGACATCACACAGGTGAGACAGGTGAGAGGGGACAGGTGAGACAGGTGACGTCACACGGCTGTGACAGTGATGACGTCACACAGGTGTGACACAGAGAGATGACGTCACACAGGTGAGACAGGTGAGAGGGGACAGGTGATGTCACACAGGTGTGACAGTGATGACGTCACAGAGGTGAGACACACACAGGGATGACGTCACACAGGTGAGACAGGTGACGTCACAGGGGTGTGACAGCGATGACGTCACACAGGTGAGACAGGTGAGAGGGAACAGGTGAGAGGGGACAGGTGAGGTCACACAGGTGTGACAGCAATGACGTCACACAGCTGAGACACACACAGGGATGACGTCACACAGGTGAGACAGGTGACGTCACACGGGTGTGGCAGTGATGATGTCACACAGGTGAGACCGATGATGTCACACAGGTAACACAGGTGACACGGATGACGTCACACAGGTGACACCAATGACGTCACACAGGTGACACAGGTGACACCGATGATGTCACACAGGTGACGCCGATGACATCACACAGGTGACGCCAATGACGTCACACAGGTGACGCCGATGATGTCACACAGGTGACACCAATGACGTCACACAGGTAACACTGATGACGTCACACAGGTAACACCAATGACGTCACACAGGTAACATCGATGACGTCACACAGGTGACACTGATGATGTCACACAGGTCACACAGGTAACTCCGATGACATCACACAGGTAACACTGATGACGTCACACAGGTGACACCGATGACATCACA
>NW_015380638.1:0-1040 GCF_001522545.3 Parus major
TCCCTGTCCCTGTGTCACTGTCACTGTGTCCCTGGTGACCTGTCCCTGTCCCTCTCCTGATGTGTCCCTGTCCCTGTGTCACTGTCCCCATCACTGACCTGTCCCTGTCACCCTGTCCCTGTGTCACTCTCCCTGTCCCCTTGGTGACCTGTCCCTGTCCCTGTCCTGACATGTCCCTGTCCCTGTGTCACTGTCCCCGTCACTGACCTGTCCCTGTCACCCTGTCCCTGTGTCACTGTCCCTGTGTCACTGTCCCTGTGTCCCCATCCCTGTGTCACTGTCCCCATCACTGACCTGTCCCTGTCCCTGTGTCCCTGTGCTGTCCTGACCTGTCCCCTGGTGACCTGTCCCTGTCCCTGTCCCTTTCCTGATGTGTCACTGTCACTGTGTCACTGTCCCCATCACTGACCTGTCCCTGTCCCTGTGTCCCTGTCCCTGTGTCACTGTCCCCATCCCTGTCCCTGTCCCCGTCCCTGTGTCACTGACCTGTCCCCGTGTCCCCATCACTGACCTGTCCCCATGTCACCCTGTCCCTGTCCCTCTGTCCCTGTGTCACTGTCCTTTCCCCATCCCTGTCCCCATGTCCCTGTCCCTGTGTCACTGTCCCCATCACTGTCCTGTCCCTGTCCCTGTGTCCCTGTGCTGTCCTGACCTGTCCCCTGGTGACCTGTCCCTGTCCCTGTCCCTTTCCTGATGTGTCACTGTCCCTGTGTCACTGTCCCCATCCCTGTCCCTGTCCCCGTCCCTGTGTCACTGACCTGTCCCATCCCCATGTCCCCATCACTGACCTGTCCCCATGTCACCCTGTCCCTGTCCCTCTGTCCCTGTGTCACTGTCCTTTCCCCATCCCTGTCCTGTGTCCCCATCCTTGTGTCACTGTCCCCATCATTGACCTGTCCCCATCCCTGTGTCCCCTGTCCCTGACCTGTCCCATCCCCGTGTCCCCATCACTGTCCTGTCCCTGTGTCCCTGTCCCCATGTCCCCATCCCTGTGTCACTGTCCCCATCACTGACCTGTCCCCATCCCTGTGTCCCCTGTC
>NW_015380639.1:0-1068 GCF_001522545.3 Parus major
CCCCTCAGTGTCAGCCGGAGGGTCCTGGAAGGGGAAACTGAGGCACGGAACCCTCCCCTTGTCATGGTGGGGGGAAACTGAGGCACGGAACCCTCCCCCCTCAGTGTCAGCCGGAGGGTCCTGGAAGGGGAAACTGAGGCACGGAACCCTCCCCTTATCACGAGGGGGGGAAACTGAGGCATGGACACCCCCCCCCCTCAGTGACAGCCAGAGGGGGAAACTGAGGCACGGAACCCTCCCCTTGTCCCCTAGAGGGGGGAAAACTGAGGCACGGACACCCCTCAGTGTCACCCGGAGGGTCCTGGAGGGGGAAACTGAGGCACGGACTCCCCTCAGTGTCACCCGGAGGGTCCTGGAGGGGGAAACTGAGGCACGGGCCTTTCCAACCCTCCCCCGGGGTCGTCCCCGACATTGTGGGGTGCGGCCCTGGGGGTGCCTTTGGCTCTTTAAAAGGAGGATTCCCTAGAGTTCAGCCCAGGACAGCCCGGTTTTTTCGGAGAAGGAGGGATTTTAGGAACGATCCCACCTCCCAGAGCCTCCCCGGGGTGGAATTTGAGGGCCCCTCGGGCTCACCTTGTGACAATCCAGAGCGTGTGGAGAATCTCAGAGCAGCATCCCCGGAGTTCTCCACAGGCTCTCCCAGCGCCGCCAAAGCTCCTTGGCATGGAGACCGCCAACCCCTCAGAGCACCCCGAACCCTTCGGAATCCCTCAGCATCCCGAGGCCCCTTAGTGACCCTCCAAAACCCCTCAGGCAGCCCAGCCCTTTCTTTTTCCTTCCTCCTGCCCTTTTTCACCTTTTCTGCCCGTTTTCCTCTCACGTTTTCTGCCGCCTCCCCCCTCCCGTTCCCCTCCCTTCCCTCCCCTCACGTTTCCCGCCTTTTTCCCCCCCTCACGTTTCTCGCTCTTTTCTTCCTCGATTTAAACAATAAAATAACGGCATTATAAGGTTCTCTCCCAATTTAGAACCCTAAAAGAGGGTCTTCCCTCAACTTAAACCCTAAAAATAGTGAAAGAAGGGGGATTTTCCCTCAATCTTGTCAGCAACTTGTGCCCTCACCTCTCTCAC
>NW_015380640.1:0-1149 GCF_001522545.3 Parus major
TGGCCTGCAGGACAGTCCCGAGGGCACCGGGCTGGCTGCAGCCCTCCGGGGGAGCTGCCGGTGCTGTCCTGAGGGCAGCGGGGCGGGCTCGGTGCTCAGCGCAGCCGAGGGCGGGTGAGGGCGGGCGGCCTGGCCCCGCGGCCCCGGCCTAGCTGCTGCCCGAGGAGCACACGGAGCTGCACATGTGCCGGGGCTCGGCCTCCGCCTCCTCCGCGGTCTCGGAGGCAGATGCGGGCTCGCTCGGCTGCTCCTGGCTCTTCTTTAGCCTGCGGGAGCGGAGGAAGCAGGAGTTACACAGCTGCTCCCCAAGCTCTGAAATGCCCCAAAACAGCCTGCGAGGCTCCAGCCCTCCCAGACCTCGGCCACGAGTGGCCACAGCCCAGCCGGGCTCCTGCCATCCTCCTCCTCCTCCGAGCCTGCCTCACGCTCTGCCTGCGGAACAAACAGCCCCAGCCCTGCGGGAGAACTGCCTTTAATCCAACCCTTTCACTGCCCGCCTGTGCCCACCAGGCACTTTTCCAACCTTAATGTTCGCATGAATCTATTCTGAGTGTTACAGACCTCCACAGTCATTGAGCCCGATCTTCCTCACCTTCATTTCCCAAAATACCATCTGCTAAAAGCAGGATGGGTGAGGAGGTGCTATGGGGGAATGGGGGCAGTGTCACACGTCTGTTAAATCCCAGAAGCCTCCTTACAGCGTATTTTATTTAATGGCAGTTAATAATCCCTGATCTTGCCTCCCTTTGTGGCCAGAAACATTTTTCATACACAGGCAGCACCTGAGCTCTGCTGACACCAGTCACCAGGGGCTAAGCCGGCAGCAAGGTGCTCCCGGCTGTCAGGCACCAGCACTGATTCCTAAGGGAAGACAGAAAAAGGAGTATTTTTCCCTAAAAACACCACCCCACACACTCACTTCTCTCTGTTGAAGATGACAAAGTCCTGCTGGATGGCTTCAAGGCATTCCTGGAGATAGTCATTTTCCTATTGAAGAAAAACAAAACATGCATAAGCAGCCCCATTTGCATCTCTGTGCTGCCCGCAGCCCCTAGAGCTCCCAGCTGTGTTCAGGAGCCCCCAGCTGTGCTCAGGAGCCTCCAGCTGTGCTCAGGAGCCCCCAGATGTGTTCAGGAGCCCCCAGATGTG
>NW_015380641.1:0-1088 GCF_001522545.3 Parus major
GATCGACTGGGACTACAGCGCCGAGCCGGGGCGGATCCGAGGCAGTGAGTGCCCCCCCAAAACACCCCCAAAACACCCCAAAATCACCTCGGGGACCCCTCCCATTGATCCCTTTCGGGGTTTTGCCCCCTCCCCAGTTCACTACGGCCCCGAGATCGCCGTGCCCCTGGACATGGACGAGGCGCAGCACTCTGGGACCTTCGTCAGCGATTATTTGTGGGGTCTGGTGCCCACTGAGTGGAGACCCCGGAGACCCCCAGTGCTGCCCACCGAGCCTCTGGCACTGTGAGACCCCCTCCCCATTTCCAGCTGGTTGAGACCCCCCCCCCAATTAAATCAGAAATCACTTTATTCTTGCACCAACAGCATCTGGGAATGGTCAGAACCAGCCCGGGCTCGCCCCAAAATCCGGGCTAGAGGTGGGGAAATTGGGGAGGGGGACGCAGAAAAAGTCCTGTGATGCTTTTTGGGTGGGTGGGGAGGGGGTCTGGGTGACCCCACCCCCCCTAAAATCCTCGATCTGCCGCCGGTGGGGGATGAACCGGGGGATGGTGGGTGGGGGGGAGCAGCCCCCTCCCCACCTCCCCGTCCCCCTCCCGGCGGCGCCGGGGTCAGCAGGGCTCGCTGGGGGGGGTCTCCTCCTCCTCCTGGGGGGGCTGGGGGTGACAGGGCTCCATGGTGACGGCCACCCCCAGCCCGCTGCGCCCCGACGGCATCGGCGTCACCTCGGTCCAGGCGTCGGCATCGGGGTCGTAGCACTCCACCGACTCCAGGAATGAGTGACCGTCGTAGCCCCCTAGGAGAGGAGCCAAATCAACCTGAATCCCACCCCCTAAACCCTCCAGGAGACCCCCCCCAGGACCCCCCCAGGCCATACCCAGGACGTAGATCCTGCCCCGGAAGGCGGTGACGCCCAGGGCGCTCCGGCGGTGTCCCATGGGTGCCACGAAGCTCCAGGTCTCGGTGTCGGCCTGGAAGCGCTCGGCGCTGCTCAGCTGCTGCGCGCCGTCGTAGCCGCCCATGGCGTACAGGCAGTTCCCCAGGGCGCAGACCCCTGCGGGACCCCCGGGAATGGGGTGAGCGCACCC
>NW_015380642.1:0-1030 GCF_001522545.3 Parus major
GCGCCTGCCCCTCGAGCAGGTGGACCCCAGGTGAGGCCCCGGGCGTGGCCCAGGTGTGTCCAGGTGTGCCCAGGTGTGCTCAGGTGTTCCCCAGGTGTGCCCAGGTGTGTCCCCAGGTGTGTCCAGGTGTGCTCAGGTGTGTCCAGGTGTGCCCAGGTGTCCCCAGGTGTCCCCAGGTGTCCCCAGGTGTATCCCAGGTGTGTCCAGGTGTGCCCAGGTGTGCCCAGGTGTGTCCAGGTGTGCCCAGATGTGTCCCCAGGTGTGTCCAGGTGTGTCCAGGTGTGTCCCAGGTGTCCCCAGGTGTGCTCAGGTGTATCCAGGTGTCCCCAGGTGCACTCAGGTGTGTCCAGGTGTGCTCAGGTGTGTCCCAGGTGTCCCCAGGTGTGTCCAGGTGTTCCCAGGTGCACTCAGGTGTGTCCCCAGGTGTCCCCAGGTGTTCCCAGGTGCACTCAGGTGTGTCCCCAGGTGTATCCAGATGTATCCAGGTGTATCTCAGGTGTGTCCAGGTGTGTCCAGGTGTGTCCAGGTGCACTCAGGTGTGTCCCAGGTGTCCCCAGGTGTGTCCAGGTGTGCTCAGGTGTGCTCAGGTGTGTCCTCAGGTGTGCCCAGGTACACTCAGGTGTGTCCCCTCTCAGACAGGCGCGGGTCCGGGTGGTGACGGGGACCGAGCTGGCCTCGATGGCCCCGGGGACATTGGAGGAGCTGCTGTGGGTGTAGGTGTGGGTGTGTCCAGGTGTGTCCAGGTGTCCCCAGGTGTGTCCAGGTGTCCCCAGGTGTGTCCAGGTGCACTCAGGTGTGTCCCCAGGTGTATCCAGGTGTATCCAGGTGTCCCCAGGTGTCCCCAGGTGTATCCAGATGTATCCAGGTGTCCCCAGGTGTCCCCAGGTGTCCCCAGGTGTGTCCCCAGGTGTGCTCAGGTGTGTCCCCAGGTGTCCCCAGGTGTGTCCAGGTGTATCCAGGTGCACTCAGGTGTGTCCTCAGGTGTGCCCAGGTGCACTCAGGTGTGTCCCCTCTCAGACAGGCGCGGGCC
>NW_015380643.1:0-1099 GCF_001522545.3 Parus major
GATCCGGATGTCGGCCGGGACTCGATCTCCACCTTTGATCTCCACCAGGTCCCCCAGGACGAGCTCGGCCGCGTTCACCTGCAGGGTCTGCCCCGCCCGGATCACCGTGGCTTGCTGCCACAGGTGAGGAGAACACAGGTGAGCACAGGTGACACCACAGGTGACACCACAGGTGTCCCCAGGTGTGCCCAGGTGTGTCCCCAGGTGTCCCCAGGTGTGTCCCCAGCTCCTCCCAGGTGTCTCCAGGTGTACCCAGATAACCCCCAGGTGTGCCCAGGTGTGCCCAGGTGAGACCCCAGGTGTGATCGCAGCCCCAGGTGCCCTCACCACCCCAGCCAGGTGTCCCCAGGTGTGATTTTCTCTCCCTCCAGCTTCCCCCAGCTGTCTCCAGGTGTCCCAGGTGTGTCCCCAGCTCCCCCCAGGTGACCCCAGGTGTGTCCCAGGTGTGTCCAGGTGTCCCAGGTGTGTTTTTGATGTCCCCAGGTGTCCCAGGTGTGATTTTGTCTCTCCCCAGGTGTCCCAGGTGTGTCCCAGGTGTGTTTTTCTCTCCCCCAGGTGTCCCCAGGTGTCCCCAGGTGTCCCAGGTGTGTCTCAGCTGTCCCCAGGTGTCCCCAGGTGTCCCCAGGTGTCCCCAGGTGTGTCCCAGGTGTGTTTTTGATGTCCCCATGTGTCCCCAGCTGTCCCCAGGTGTGTTTTTGATGTCCCCTGGTGTCCCAGGTGTGTCCCAGGTGTGTCCCAGGTGTGTCCCAGGTGTGTCCCAGGTGTGTTTTTGATGTCCCCAGGTGTCCCCAGCTGTCCCCAGGTGTGTTTTTGATGTCCCCTGGTGTCCCCAGGTGTCCCCAGGTGTCCCAGGTGTCCCCAGCTGTCCCCAGGTGTGTTTTTGATGTCCCCAGGTGTCCCCAGGTGTCCCAGGTGTGCCAGGTGCGCTCACCTGCGGGACCAGGTTGCGGAAGCTGGCGATGATGTTGGTGCTCTTGAACTCCTGGTAGTACCCGAAGCACCCGGTGACGACCACGACGGCGATGAGAGCCACGGCCAGGTAGAGCTGCAGGTGAGGCCAGGTGAGAGCGGGCCTGGGCCCAGGTGTGCTACAGGTGTG
>NW_015380644.1:0-1076 GCF_001522545.3 Parus major
CCTGCCAGGACCTGTCCCAGCTCGCTGTGGCCCTGCCAGGACCTGCTGGGACCTGGGGGTGATGCCCACGACCCTACCAGGACCTGGGGGCTCTGCCATGACCCTGCCAGGACCTGCTGGGACTTCTCCATGGCCCTGCCAGGACCTGAGGTCGCTGCTCATGACCCTGGCCCTGCTCATGGCCCTGCCAGGACCTTCCAGAACCTTCCCACGGCCCTGCCAGGACCTTTCTATGGCCCTGCCAGGACCCGGGGGTGCAGCTCATGACCCTGCCAGGACCTGTCCCAGCTCCCCATGGCCCTGCCAGGACCTTCCAGAACCTTCCCATGACCCTGCCAGGACCTGCCAGGACCTAGGGGTGTTGCCCGTGACCCTGCCAGGACCTTCCAGGACCTTCCAGGACCTTCCCATGGCCCTGCCAGGACCTGCCCCCTTTCCCTCCCCTCCCCCCCCGTGATTAAAATTCTCTTTTTTTCCATTTCCGGCCCCGTTTGTGTCGGGGGGGGGAGGGGCGAAAACTGGGATGGACTGGGATGGAACTGGGATAAACTGGGATGGACTGGGGGGGAACTGGGACAAACTGGGATGGACTGGGATGGACTGGGATGGAACTGGGGGGGAACTGGGACAAACTGGGATGGACTGGGATGGACTGGGGGGGACTGGCGGGGACTGGGAGGGTCTGGAGTTACACTGGGATGGAACTGGGACAGACTGGGACAAACTGGGATGGACTGGGATGGGACTGGGGGGGAACTGGGACAAACTGGGATAAACTGGGATAAACTGGGATGGAACTGGGAGGGACTGGGATAAACTGGGATGGACTGGGAGGGACTGGGATGGACTGGGATGAACTGGGAGGGAACTGGGATGAACTGGGATGAACTGGTGGTACCGGTGAGGGACCAGTGACACCAGTAAGGGACACCAGTGACACCAGTAAGACAGACCAGTGTCACCAGTGGGACCAGTAAGGGACTGCAGTGAGAGGCACCAGCGCTCCCAGTTCATCCCAGTTCCCTCCCAGTTCATCCCAGTTCCCTCCCAGTTCATCCCAGTTCCCTCCCAGTGCC
>NW_015380645.1:0-1091 GCF_001522545.3 Parus major
CATACTGGGGTGTACTGGGATGTACTGGGCCATACTGGTCTGTACTGGGATGTACTGGGCCATACTGGGGTGTACTGGGGTGTACTGGGATGTGCTGGGCCATACTGGGCCATACTGGGGTGTATTGGGATGTACTGGGCCATACTGGTCTGTACTGGGATATACTGGACTCTGCTGGGCTGGGCTGTGTCCTCATCAGTCTGCTGTGGGTTGTGCTGGGCCATACTGGGCTGTACTGGGATGTACTGGGATGTGCTGGGCCATACTGGGATGCACTGGGATGCACTGGGATGTGCTGGGTCATACTGGGATGCACTGGGATGTACTGGGCCATACTGGGCTGCACTGGGCTGTACTGGGCCATAATGGGATGTGCTGGGTCATACTGGGATGTACTGGGAGGTGCTGGGCTATACTGGGATGTACTGGGTTGTACTGGGCTGTACTGGGTCATACTGGGCTGTACTGGGCTGCACTGGGCCATACTGGAATGTACTGGGCCATACTGGGCTGTACTGGGCCACATTGGGCTCTGCTGGGCTGTACTGGGCTGGGCAGTGTCTGTAATGGTCTGTACTGGGCTGGGCAGTGCCTGTACTGGGATATACTGGGCTGTACTGGGCTGGGCAGTGCCTGTACTGGTCTGTACTGGGCTGTACTGGTCTGTACTGGTCTGTACTGGGCTGTACTGGTCTGTACTGGGCCATACTGGGCTGTACTGGGATGTGCTGGGCTGAACTGGGATGTGCTGGGCTGTACTGGGCTGTACTGGGCCATACTGGGATGTACTGGTCTGTACTGGGCTAGGCAGTGCCTGTACTGGGATGTACTGGGCTGTACTGGTCTGTACTGGTCTGTACTGGGCTGTACTGGGCTGTACTGGGATGTGCTGGGCTGTACTGGGCTGTAATGGGCTGTACTGGGCCATACTGGGATGTACTGGGCTGTACTGGGCTGGGCAGTGTCTGTACTGGTCTGTACTGGGCTGGGATGTACCAGTCTTTACTGGTGGTGCTGTCCTGTACTGGTCTGGACTGGGTCTATAGTGGGCTGTGCTCTTCTTTACTGGGCCATACTGGGCCGTACTGGGC
>NW_015380646.1:0-1087 GCF_001522545.3 Parus major
CTGGGGTCAGGGGTCAGTGGCCGGAGTGGCTCAAGAGTGACCAGGAGCACTCAGGGCTCAATAAAAGCCACCCAAATTGACCACACCCCTCTGGCCACGCCCTGAGTGACCACACCAAGCCCAGGCCACCCCCGGGGGTCACCGATGACCTTCCCCATCCCCCCTTGGCCACGCCCACACGGTGACCACGCCCAGGATTAGCCCCTCCCCCACATTCCAAGTGACCACACCCACTGACAACACCCCAAATGACCACCCCCAAACTGACCACACCCCCATTGACCACCGACCACACCCCAAATGACCACACCCACTGACCACACCCCCATTGACCACACCCCCATTGACCACACACCCACTGACCACACCCACTGACCACACCCCCATTGACCACACACCCATTGACCACACACCCACTGACCACTGACCACACCACTGACCACACCCAACTGACCATTGACCACACCCACTGACCACACCCACTGACCACACCCACTGACCACACCCAACTGACCACACCCACTGACCACACCCAACTGTCCACTGACCACACCCGCTGACCACACCCACTGACCACACCCAACTACCACACCCCCATTGACCACACACCCACTGACCACACCCAACTGTCCACTGACCACACCCGCTGACCACACCCACTGACCACACCCAACTGACCACACCCACTGACCACACCCAACTGTCCACTGACCACACCCACTGACCACACCCACTGACCACACCCATCGACCACACCCCCATTGACCACACACCCACTGACCACACCCAACTGTCCACTGACCACACCCATCGACCACACCCCATTGACCACACCCACTGACCACTGACCACACCCACTGACCACACCCAACTGACCACACCCACTGACCACACCCAAATGACCACACCCACTGATCGTTGACCACACCCCAATCTGACCACACCCAACTGACCACACCCACTGACCACTGACCACACCCAACTGACCACACCCACTGACCACTGACCACACCCACTGACCACACCCAATTGACCACACCCACTGACCACACCCAATTGACCACACCCCAAGTGACCACACCCACTG
>NW_015380647.1:0-1147 GCF_001522545.3 Parus major
TGGACATCCCACCTGGCTGCTCACATTTCAGTTCTCTTGGTCTGAACACCCCATAGGATCTGCTGGCATAAAGAACTGCTTTAGGAAATGGCTACTGGTTGTTGCAGTCATCTGTCCGGCGTTGCCAAGTCTGTTTAAAAAAACCTCATTAAATGTCAGCCATCCCACAGAGGAAGGCTTGTCAGCTGCAGAGCAAAGCAGAAATCTGTTCCCTTGTCACAGTGCACTGGCTCTGGTCTTTGTGTCCCACAGTGGAGCTGCAGGACTGCCAATGACTAAAGAGTGAGTCTTCTAATTGCATTTGGCTATTCCAGCATTACAGATCTCAGCAGCCCTCACTCAATTCTCTGTAAGGGTGTTTTTCTGGGTGTTTTTCTCGTTTTATCCACCCAGTGTAATTAACATTATTACTGTAAGACATTTGTCTTAGTCTTGCTTTTTGAAAACCTGATGCTGGTGTCATCGAGGTGTTTTATCTGGTGGTTAGTCAGTGGCTTGCAGAGCAATAATCCCCCTGGGAAGGTTGTGTTTATCACGTTTCCTGTAGGTTTAATTGCAGCCAGGGATAAAAACAAACACTGGGTGCTTCATAGATTGACTGGGAGAACACAGCAGAACATGGAGGGGAGCATGAAAGAGGCTGTTGTTTTATTTTGTCTCTCGAGTTCCACTGGACAGCTGAAATCTCATCCCAGCAGTGGCACAGGCAGGAGGATGGGGCAGCACTGGCACATGATCCCCTGGCACACTGATCATCCTGATCATCCTGATCACCCTGATCCCACTGATCATCCTGATCCCACTGATCCCACTGATCCCACTGGTCACCCTGATCACCCTGATCCCCTGGCACACTGATCATCCTGATTATCCTGATTATCCTGATCATCCTGATCCCACTGATCATCCTGATCCCCTGATCCCCTGGCACACTGATCATCCTGATCATCCTGATCATCCTGATCATCCTGATTATCCTGATCCCACTGATCATCCTGATCCCCTGGCACCCTGATCCCACCGATCCCACTGATCATCCTGATCCCCTGGCACACTGATCCCACTGATCACCCTGATCCCACTGATCCCACTGATCACCCTGATCACCCTGATCCCCTGGCACACTGATCATCCTGATTATCCTGAT
>NW_015380648.1:0-1147 GCF_001522545.3 Parus major
CCTAGCAGTAAGAAACCAGGCCTAGTCCTGTTATCGTGGAAACGCAGCCTGGCCTCGCAGTAGGGGCTCAGGCCTAGTCCCGTTACCATGGAAACACAGCCTGCCCTCGCAGTGAGAACTCAGGCCTGCTCCCGTTACCATGGAAACGCAGCCTGGCCTCGCAGTGGGGGCTCAGGCCTGCTCCTGTTACCATGGAAACACAGCCAGGCCTCACAACAGCTCAGGCCTGCTCCTGTTACCATGGAAACGCAGCCTGGCCTTACAGTACAGCTCAGGCCTGCTCCTGTTACCATGGAAACGCAGCCTGGCCTTACAGTACAGCTCAGGCCTGCTCCCGTTACCATGGAAATGCAGCCTAGCCTAGCAGTAAGAAGCCAGGCCTAGTCCTGTTACCGTGGAAACGCAGCCTGGCCTCGCAGTGGGGGCTCAGGCCTAGTCCCGTTACCATGGAAACGCAGCCTGGCCTGGTTGTGAGGACTCTGGCTTGATCTTGTTACCATGGAAACAGCCTAATCCTGCAATGAGGACTTGGCCTAGTCCCGTTACCATGGAAACGCAGCCTGCTCTCACAGTGGGGAGGCAGGCCTAGTCCTGTTACCATGGAAACAGAGCTTGGCCTCACAGTACAGCTCAGGCCTAGTCCCGTTACCATGGAAACGCAGCCTGGCCTTGCAGTGAGGATTCCGGCTTGATCTTGTTGCCATGGAAACATAGCCTGGCCTCACAGTACAGCTCAGGCCTGCTCCCGTTACCATGGAAACACAGCATGGCCTTGCAGTAGAGCTCAGGCCTAGTCCTGTTACCATGGAAATGCAGCCTGGCCTCACAGTGAGAACTCAGGCCTAGTCCCATTACCATGGAAACACAGCCTGCCCTTGCAGTAGAGCTCAGGCCGAGTCCTGTTACCATGGAAACGCAGCCTGCCTCACAGTGAGAACTCGGGCCTAGTCCCGTTACCATGGAAACACCGCCTGCCCTCGCAGTGAGAACTCAGGCCTGCTCCCATTACCATGGAAACGCAGCCTGGCCTCGCAGTGAGAACTCGGGCCTAGTCCTGTTACCATGGAAACGCAGCCTGGCCTCGCAGTGGGGCCGGTTTCCCCCCCATCCCCCTCTTTTGGGGTGACGGTGCCACCACAGGGGGACA
>NW_015380649.1:0-1029 GCF_001522545.3 Parus major
GACAGCGACGGTGACGGTGACGGTGACGGTGACGGTGACGGTGACAACCGGCCAGCCCCGGGCGGGGACATCCGGCTGCAGCTCTGGTGGTGGGGACCCCGCGGGGACAGCGGGAACGGCGATTGTCACCTCACCGGGGACAGTGATTGTCACCTCACCGGGGACACCGGGAACGGCGATTGTCACCTCACCGGGGACACCGATTGTCACCTCCCCGGGGATGGCAATTGTCACCTCACCGGGGACGGCGATTGTCACTGCCTTGGGGACACCGGGAATGGCGATTGTCACCTCACCGGGGACACCGGGAATGGCGATTGTCACCTCACCGGGGACGGTGATTGTCACCTCACCGGGGACAGCGATTGTCACCTCACCGGGGACAGCGGGAATGGCGATTGTCACCTCACCGGGGACGGTGATTGTCACCTCACCGGGGACACCAGGAATGGCGATTGTCACCTCACCGGGGACACCAATTGTCACCTCACCGGGGACACCGGGACCGGTGATTGTCACCTCCCAAGGGACACCCGGGAATGGCAGTTGTCACCTCCCCGGGGACACCGACTGTCACCGCCTTGGTGACACCAGGACTGGTGATTGTCACCTCCCCAGGGACACCGATTGTCACCTCACCGGGGACAGCGGGAACAGCGATTGTCACCTCACCGGGGACACTGATTGTCACCTCACCGGGACTGGTGATTGTCACCTCCTTGGGGACACCAGGACTGGTGATTGTCACCTCACCGGGGACACCCGGGAATGGCGATTGTCACCTCCCCAAGGACACAGACTGTCACCGCCTTGGTGACACCGGGATTGGTGATTGTCACCTCCCCAGGGACACCGATTGTCACCTCCCTGAGGACACCGATTGTCACTGCCTTGGTGACCCCAGGACCGGCGATCGTCACCACCCCCGGGACACCGAGTGTCACCCCTGGACACCCCAAACGTCACCCTGGGGGTGTCACAGCCCCCCAAATGTCACCCCCACTCCGCTTGTACTAAAGGCGTTGTGAC
>NW_015380650.1:0-1091 GCF_001522545.3 Parus major
CCAAACCGGGACCCCAGACCCAAACCGGGACCCCACACCCACAGCAGGGACCCCAGACCCAAACTGGAGACCCCAGACCCAAACCGGGGACCCCACACCCACAGCAGGGACCCCAGACCCAAACTGGAGACCCCAGACCCAAACCGGGACCCCAGACCCAAACCGGGGACCCCAGACCCAAACCGGGACCCCAGACCCACACCGGGACCCCAGACCCAAACTGGAGACCCCAGACCCACACCGGCGACCCCAGACCCACAGCAGGGACCCCAGACCCAAACCGCGGACCCCAGACCCACAGCGGGGACCCCAGACCCAAACCGCGGACCCCAGACCCACACCGGGACCCCAGACCCACAGCAGGGACCCCAGACCCAAACCGGGGACCCCAGACCCAAACCGCGGACCCCAGACCCACAGCAGAGACCCCAGACCCACAGCCAGAACCAAACCGGGACCCCAGACCCAAACCGGGGACCCCAGACCCAAACCGGGGACCCCAGACCCAAACCGGGACCCCAGACCCACCCAGACCCACACCGGGGACCCCAGACCCAAACGGGGACCCCAGACCCACAGCAGGGACCCCAGACCCACAGCAGAGACCCCAGACCCAAACCGGGACCCCAGACCCAAACCGGGGACCCCAGACCCAAACCGGGGACCCCAGACCCAAACCGGGACCCCAGACACAGCCAGACCCAAACCGGGACCCCAGACCCAAACCGGGGACCCCAGACCCAAACTGGAGACCCCAGACCCAAACCGGGGACCCCAGACCCACAGCAGAGACCCCAGACCCAAACCGGGACCCCAGACCCACACCGGGGACCCCAGACCCACAGCAGAGACCCCAGACCCAAACCGGGACCCCAGACCCAAACCGGGGACCCCAGACCCACACTGGGGACCCCAGACCCAAACCGGGGACCCCAGACCCACAGCAGGGACCCCAGACCCAAACCGGGGACCCCAGACCCACAGCAGGGACCCCAGACCCAAACTGGAGACCCCAGACACAGCCTGGAGACCCCAGACCCACCCAGACCCACACCACAGACCCCAGACCCAAACCGGGGACCCCAGACCCA
>NW_015380651.1:0-1105 GCF_001522545.3 Parus major
GATCCAGGAGGGATCCAGGAGGGATCCATGGGGATCCAGAGGGATCCATGGTGATCCAGCGGGATCCAGCGGGGTTAGTGCCGAGCGGAGCCCATGGATGGGGTTAGGAGGAGGCTCCTGGGCTCGTTACTTACGGCTGAGGCAATGGGGGCCCCCGTTTCGGGGCTGCGCGGGCAGGGGCTCCAGGGGGATCTTAATGACTGAGGGAGGTGGGAACTGGGGAAGAAACGGGGAAATTCCAGGTGAAGGTGGCCCTTGGGGGGGCTCTGAGACCGCCTGGAGATCCCAAAACAACCCAAAATTCTGGAGGAGGAGGAGGCTTTGCCTTCCTCTTCCCAAATCCCCGGGCAGGAGTTGCGCAGAGGCTTTGAGGGATGGACGCCTCGCCCCAAACCGGGGAACTCGGCCTCTTCTCCCCAAGGATTTCCTTCCTTTTGCCGTGATTTCCCGGCTTTTGGGACATTCCCTGGAGCCTCCTGCCAGCCCTGGAGCCCCTCATTCAGTCCTGGAACAGCTCCAGGAGTCCAAGACCTTCATCCCAAACCCGGAGGTTCTGGTGGGAGTTTTCCCTCCCCAAATCTGGGGTGTCCCCACCGTTCCTCGGGAGCCCCCCGGTGACCCCCTGCCCACCTCCTCATCGCTGCTGCTGTCGCCTTTGTTGCCTTTCTTCTTCTTCTTCTTGTCGTCCTCCTTCTTCTTCTCCTTCTCGGGGATGATGTTGTCGATCCAGGCCAGGTCGTGCTGGGAGAAGACGAAATCCAGGAGCCGCCTCACCAGGATCAGGGCCAGGATCTGACAGGGGAGAGGTCCAAGAGCATCGAACCCGAGATCTGGTGACCACCAAGCCAAAAATCCCTTAAATCCCAAAAAAAAAACCCCTCTGGATCAAGGATGGGATTTCCATGACCATGAAGATGATGGAAGCCATGGTGGAACCACGCCAAAATTTCCTTAAATCCCAAAAAATACTCCTTTGGGGCAAGGTTGGAATTTCCATGATGGGGAAGATGATGGAAACCATGGTGGGACCACACCAAAAACTCCATTAAATCCCAAAAAACCCTTTGGATCGAGGATGGGATTACCATGACGGGGAAGATGATGG
>NW_015380652.1:0-1036 GCF_001522545.3 Parus major
ACCAGTAAAAACCAGTATAAACCAGTTCAGACCAGTCCAGACCAGACCCCAAAGCCTCTCCCAGTCCAGACCAGTTCAAACCAGTTTAAACCAGTTTGGACCAGTAAAAACCAGTCCAAACCAGTTCAGACCAGTCAAAACCAGTTTAAACCAGTATAAACCAGTCCAAACCAGTCCAAACCAGTTCAAACCAGCCCAAACCAGTTCAAACCAGCCCAAACCAGTCCAAACCAGTCCAAACCAGTATAAACCAGTTCAAACCAGTAACTCCCAGTTTCCCCACCCAGGTTTTCGCCGTCGCCGCTGAATTCACCAATAAAAAGCCGTGGCCTCGTTTGCATCTCATTTGCATCTCATTTGCATCCGTGTGACGTCATTTCCGTGAGGGGGGAGGGGAAGAGTTCGGGAAGTCCCGAAATTCCGGGATTTGGACCCAAAATTCCTCAAAAAAATCCCAAAAAAATCCCAAAAATTCCCCAAAAAAATCACAAAAAAATCCCAAAAATTCTTCAAAAAAATTCTCAAAAAAATCCCGAAAATTCCCCCAAAAATTCCCAAAAATTCTGTTTTTATCTCCCAAAAAATTCCCAAAAAATATCCCCAAAAATTCCACTTTTATTCTCCTAAAATCCCCAGTTTTTCCCCCCAAAAAAATCCCATTTTTTCCTCAAAAAAAAAGGGAAAATCCTGAAAAAAAATCCAAAAAAATCCCCCCAAAAATAAAAAAAAAATTCAAGAAAATGCATTAAAAAAATCCTAAAAAACCCCAAAACATCCTCAAAAAAATCTCAAAATATTCTGTTTTTATTCCCAAAATAACCCAAATTTGTCCCCCATAAAATCTCAATTTTGCTCCAAAAAATCCCATTTTTTCCCCAAAAAAATCATTAAAAAATCCCAAAAAAATCACAAAAAAATCATAAAGAACCCAAAAAATCCCAAAAAAAATCCCCGAAAAAATCACCAAAAAATCCCAAAAAAATCCCCAAAAAATCCGAAAAAAATCACAAAAAAATCCCCAAAAAAATCACAAAAA
>NW_015380653.1:0-1091 GCF_001522545.3 Parus major
TTCCCACCCCCAATCCCATCCCCAATCCCATTCCCCATCCGTTTCCCATCCCATCCCCATTCCTGTTCCCATTCCCATCCCCATCCCCATCCCCATTTCCCCATTCCCAATCCCCAATCCCATCCCTGTTCCTGTTCCCATTCCCATCCCCATCCCCATCCCCATTTCCCCATTCCCAATCCCCAATCCCATCCCCGTTCCTGTTCCCATTCCCATCTCCATCTCCAATCCCACCCCATCCCCATTTCCCATCCCCATTCCCAATCCCCAATTCCATTCCCATCCCGTTCTCATTCCTATTCCTGTTCCCATCCCAATCCCATCCCCATTCCTGTTCCCATCTCCATTCCCATCCCCAATCCCCTTTTCCCATCCCCATCCCCATTCCTGTTCTCACCCCATCCCCAATCCCATCCCATCCCCATCCCCATTCCCATCCCCAATCCCATCCCCATTCCCATCCCCAATCCCCTTTTCCTATCCCCGTTTCCCATCCCATCCCTGTTCCTGTTCCCACCCCATCCCCATCCCCATTTCCCCATTCCCAATCCCCATTCCCATCCCCATTCCTGTTCCCAATCCCCAATTCCATTCCCATCCCGTTCTCATTCCTATTCCTGTTCCCATCCCATTCCCATTCCCATCCCCATCCCCATTCCCAATCCCCATTCCCAATCCCCTTTTCCCATCCCCATCCCCATCCCATCCCCATTTCCCATCCCCATTTCCCGTCCCCGTTTCCCATCCCCGTTTCCCGTTCCCATTCCCATCCCCATTTCCCATCCCCAATCCCATTTCCCATCCCCAATCCCATTTCCCATCCCCATCCCCAATCCCCATTTCCCATCCCCATTCCCAATCCCCTTTTCCCATCCCCGTTCCTGTTCCCATCCCCATCCCCATCCCCATTCCCATCCCCATCCCCATTCCCAATCCCCTTTCCCCGTTTCCCATCCCGTTTCCCCGTGCCGGTGTCGTTGTTCTGACCGGAACCGGGGTGTTGGGGTGTAGGGCGGGGGTTGCCAGCTCAGTCCCTTGGTCAGGAGCCGGGTGAGGGCCGAGGCCGTGGCGCGGGCGGCCGCGGTGGGCGC
>NW_015380654.1:0-1094 GCF_001522545.3 Parus major
GGGGGGCACTGGGGGTGTCAGGAGGGTCCCCATGGGGGTCCTGTCCCCCCCCCAGGTCCCAGAGCCTCTCGGAGAAGGTGGCGCAGTTGGAGGCGGCGCTGAAGCGGCTGCAGGACGATCTGCAGGAGGTGGGGGACACTGGGGGGCACTGGGGAGGAACTGGGAGGGACTGGGAGGCACTGCGGGACACTGGGGTCGCTATGGGGCCGATGTGGGATGTCATGGGGTGATGTGTGGGTCTCTATGGGGTGATGACGTGTGGGTCTCTATGGGGTGATGACAGGTGTGGGTCTCTATGGGGTGATGACAGGTGTGGGTCGCTATGGGGTGATGTGTGGGTCTCTATGGGGTGATGTGGGATGTCATGGGGTGATGATGTGGGTCTCCATGGGGTGACGTGTGGGTCTCCATGGGGTGATGTGGGTCGCTATAGGGTGATGACTTGTGGGTCTCCATGGGGTGATGTGTGGGTCTCTATGGGGTGATGTGGGTCTCTATGGGGTGATGTGTGGGTCTCTATGGGGTGATGTGGGTCTCTATGGGGTGATGTGTGGGTCTCCATGGGGTGATGTGTGGGTCTCTATGGGGTGATGTGTGGGTCTCTATGGGGTGATGTGGGATGTCATGGGGTGATGATGTGGGTCTCCATGGGGTGATGTGTGGGTCTCTATGGGGTGATGTATGGGTCTCCATGGGGTGATGTGTGGGTCTCTATGGGGTGATGATGTGGGTCTCTATGGGGTGATGTGAGTGCTATGGGGTGATGATGTGGGTCTCCATGGGGTGACTTGTGGGTCTCTATGGGGCTGATGTGGGATGCCATGGGGTAATGTGTGGGTCGCTATGGGGCTGATGTGGGATGCCATGGGGTAATGTGTGGGTCTCTATGGGGTGATGACTTGTGGGTCTCTATGGGGCAGGGGCAGGAGGCCCAGCAGCGGCTCCAGGCAGAGCTGCGCGGGCTCCGCCGCAGCGCCCGGCGGCTGCAGCAGGGCCAGGACGAGGCCAAGGAGCGGCTGAGCCGCGTCACGAGGCTGCTGCGACCCCCGGGGACCCCTGAGAGCCCCTGAGACCTCCCGGGACCCCCTGAAACC
>NW_015380655.1:0-1038 GCF_001522545.3 Parus major
GGGGCACCCGGGCCAGGTCGTTGACCAGCCCCTTCTTGAGGAACAGGCGGATGATGTTGTTCATGCCGTTGTGAGGGGCCTTGGCCGCGCTGCTGTAGAAGCTCGAGGTGGACGGACACGACTCCATGATGGTGCTGATGATGCACATGACGGCCTGGAGCCTGTGGGGACACCTGTGTCACTGCTGGGGACACCTGTGTCACCTGGGGACACTGCAGGGACACCTGTGCCACTCCTGGGGACACCTGTGCCACTGCTGGGGACACCTGTGTCACCTGGGGACAGCTGTGTCACTGCTGGGGACACCTGTGTCACCTGGGGACACTGGGGGGACACTGCAGGAACACCTGTGTCACTTGTGGGGACAGCTGTGTCACTGCTGGGGACACCTGTGTCACTGCTGGGGACACCTGTGTCACTGCTGGGGACAGCTGTGTCACTGGGGGGACACTGGGGGGACACCTGTGTCACTGCTGGGGACAGCTGTGTCACTGCTGGGGACACCTGTGTCACTGCTGGGGACAGCTGTGTCACTGGGGGGACACTGCAGGGACACCTGTGCCACTCCTGGGGACAGCTGTGTCACTGCTGGGGACACCTGTGTCACTGGGGGGACACTGGGGGGACACTGGGGGGACACTTGTGCCACTGCTGGGGACACTGCAGGGACACCTGTGTCACTGCTGGGGACACCTGTGCCACTGCTGGGGACACCTGTGTCACTGCTGGGGACAGCTGTGTCACCTGGGGACACTGCAGGGACACCTGTGCCACTCCTGGGGACACCTGTGTCACCTGGGGACACTGGGGGGACACTGCAGGGACACCTGTGTCACCTGGGGACACCTGTCACCTGGGGACACTGGGGGGACACTGCAGGGACACCTGTGTCACCTGGGGACACCTGTGTCACTCGTGGGGACACCTGTGTCACCTGGGGGGACACCTGTGTCACTCGTGGGGACACCTGTCCCCAGGCTGTCCCCAGGCTGTCCCCACTGTCCCCAGGCTGTCCCCAGCCCGTCCCCACTGTCCCCA
>NW_015380656.1:0-1059 GCF_001522545.3 Parus major
AAAAATGGGGGATTTGGGATTGGGAAATGGGGGGGTTTGGGGGGAAAAAGGGGGGGTTTGGGAAAAATGGAATTGGGGGAAAAAAGGGGGAATTTGGGGAAAAAGGGGAAAATGGAATTGGGGGTGAAACGGGAGTTTGGGGGAAAAGGGGAGTGGGGGATGGGGATGGGAATGGGGGATGGGAAATGGGGTCAGGATTGGGGATTGGGATCAGGATTTGGGATCAGGATTTGGGTCTGGGGTCAGGATCGGGGTCAGGATTGGGGATTTGGGTTGGATTTGGGATCAGGAATGGGATCAGGATTTGGGTCTGGGGTCTCAGGTGGAGTCCCCCCCCCGTGTGGAGCTGGTCCCGGGTTTGGGGTTGGGGTTGGATTTGGGATCAGGATTTGGGGTCAGGATCAGGATTTGGGTCTGGGGTCAGGAATGGGATCAGGATTTGGGTCTGGGGTCAGGAATGGGATCAGGATTTGGGGTCAGGATTTGGGATCAGGGTCAGGATTTGGGATTGGGTTCAGGATTTGGGTCTGGGGTCCCCCCCAGGTGGAGTCCCCCCCCCCGTGTGGAGCTGGTGCCGGGTTTGGGGTTGGGGTTGGATTTGGGATTTGGGGTTGGATTTGGGATCAGGATTTGGGTCAGGATTTGGATCAGGATTTGGGTCAGGATTTGGGATCAGGATTTGGATCAGGATTTGGGATCAGGGTCAGGATTTGGGATCAAGATCAGGATTTGGGTCTGGGGTCTCAGGTGGAGTCCCCCCCCCGTGTGGAGCTGGTGCCGGGTTTGGGGTTGGGGTTGGATTTGGGATTTGGGGTTGGATTTGGGATCAGGATTTGGGTCAGGATTTGGGTCAGGATTTGGGTCTGGGGTCAGGAATGGGATCAGGATTTGGGTCTGGGGTCAGGATCAGGATCTGATTTGGGTCTGGGGTCTCAGGTGGAGTCCCCCCCCCGTGTGGAGCTGGTCCCGGGCTCTCCGGGCGCGGCCGAGTCCCCGCGCGGTCGCTGCGTCAGGGCCGGCTGCGAGAACGCGCCCGTGGCCAGCGGGGACTGGGACGAG
>NW_015380657.1:0-1045 GCF_001522545.3 Parus major
CCCAAACATCTCCCTCAGCTTTGTCCCACCTGAGAAGGTGGAGACCCCCAACCCTCACCAAGACCCCCGACCTTGCCCCATTTTACCTGAAGCCCCCTTGAGAAGGGTTGAAGACCCCCGAGACCCCTCCTCACCTTTTGGGGGTGCTGAAGACCCCCAAGACCCCTCCTCACTTTTTGGGGGGGCTGAAGACCCCCAAGACCCCTCCTCACTTTTTGGGGGGGCAGAAGACCCCCGAGACCCCTCCTCACTTTTTGGGGGTCCTGAGGAACCCTGAGACCCCTCCTCACTTTTTGGGGGGGCAGAAGACCCCCGAGACCCCTCCTCACTTTTTGGGGGTCCTGAGGACCCCCGAGACCCCTCCTCACCTTTTGGCAGGACTGAAGACCCCGAGACCCCTCCTCACTTTTTGGCAGGACTGAAGACCCCCAAGACCCCTCCTCACCTTTTGGGGGGGTCCTGAAGACCCCGAGACCCCTCCTCACTTTTGGGGGGGCTGAAGACCCCCGAGACCCCTCCTCAATTTTTGGGGGGTCCTGAGGACCCCTGAGACCCCTCCTCACTTTTTGGGGGGACTGAAGACCCCCGAGACCCCTCCTCACTTTTTGGGAGGACTGAAGACCCCTGAGACCCCTCCTCACCTTTTGGGGGGGTCCTGAGGACCCCCGAGACCCCTCCTCACTTTTGGGGGGGTCCTGAGGACCCCCGAGACCCCTCCTCACTTTTTGGGGGGTCCTGAGGACCCCCGAGACCCCTCCTCACTTTTTGGGGGTCCTGAAGACCCCCGAGACCCCTCCTCACTTTTTGGGGGGGCAGAAGACCCCTGAGACCCCTCCTCACCTTTTGAGGGGGCTGAAGACCCCCGAGACCCTTCCTCACTTTTTGGGGGTCCTGAGGACCCCCGAGACCCCTCCTCACCTTTTGGGGGGGTCCTGAGGACCCCCGAGACCCCTCCTCACCTTTTGGGGGTGCTGAAGACCCCTGAGACCCTTCCTCACTTTTTGGGGGGGCTGAAGACCCCCAAGACCCCTCCTCACTTTTTGGC
>NW_015380658.1:0-1144 GCF_001522545.3 Parus major
CCCCCCCCCCAACTCCCGGGGCACCCCCTAAAGCCAAGGGGCGGCTCTGGGGGTCACCACGGCCGCCTTCGCCCACCCCGGGGTCAGCAGAGCCCCTGCGCCTACCTGGGTCTGACAGGAGAACATGAGCAGCTGGAAACATCTGCGGGAAAAAGGGAAAAACCGGGAAGTTTCGGTGGGAGCCGGGTGGTTCCTCCTTCCCCTCAACCCCGGGAGAAAACCGGGAATAACCCAGGGAGAGCCCCGGGAACGGCAGCGGGAGCTCGGGGCTTACATGGAGAGGTTCTGCAGGGTGAGGGGCTGCATGGCGCTGCCCGAAGCCCCCCGGGCAGCGCTGGGAACTCTCCCGTCGCCTCCTTCCCGGGACGAGCGGGTGAATCCCGGGGTGCTCCGAGCCCACGTGCGATGCCCAAAGCTCCGCAGCAGCGACGGCTCATGGGGGAGGCAGCGGAGCCGGGGGGCTTCTCCTCCTCCTCTTCGTCCTGCGGCCCTGGGGGCTGCGTGTTCTACACCCGGGGGACATCCAGCGCCGTCCTGTCCCCTGCGCCCCCTCCCCATCAGCCCCCCGTGCTGGGCCCGGTGCCCCCGGGCAGGGCGGTGCCCGCAGCCCCCCGCCCCACGGAGCCCCGGCCGTGCCCGGAGGGGGACCCGGGATGTGGGGGCGGCTCTTAAAGGTGGGAGAGCCCCGCAGGGAGGGGCCGGGCCGGGCGGGGATGGGGCAGGAGGAGGGGACGGGGGAGGTGGGCTCGGCTTTGGGTGTCCCCCCCACCCCGCCCCAACCCTAGGGCACGCGGTGAGGGTGCCAGGCCTGGGGACAGAGGGGTTTTTGTCATCTGCCCGTCACCAGGTGCCAGCACAGCCCTGGGCTGAGACAGGAGGGGCTCGGCCGCTGCTGCAGCGCTGGGGGGGCTCAGGGGACCCCCGCCCCTGGCAGGGTCGCGGGGGGAGGCCGGGGATACCCCCCAGGCACCGTTTGCTGCTCCAGGGAGGTGCGAAATGCCTGATAAAGCCCCCGGCAGGGAGCGGGGGGACCCCGCGGGGGGCAAACAGCCCTGGGGAGGGGTCCCCGAAGGACAGGGAGGGGGGTCCGTTCACAGCTCACCTGCCTCCGCGCTCGTGCCTCAGTTTCCCTCTCGGTGCAAGG
>NW_015380659.1:0-1144 GCF_001522545.3 Parus major
TCTCTCTGGGGTCTCTCACAACTCCCAGTTGGATTTTCAGCCTCTCTGGGGTCTCTCACAAATCCCAGTTGGGTTTTCCAGCTCTCTGGGGTCTCTCACAGATCCCAGTCAGGTTTTCCAGCTCTCTGGGGTCTCTCACAGATCCCAGTCAGGTTTTCAGCCTCCCTGGGGTCTCTCACAACTCCCAGTTGGGTTTTCCAGCCTCTCTGGGGTCTCTCACAGCTCCCAGTTGGGTTTTCCAATCTCTCTGGGGTCTCTCAGAACTCCCAGTTGGGTTTTCATTCTCTCTGGGGTCTCTCACAACTCCCAGTTGGATTTTCCAATATCTCTGGTGTCTCTCACAGCTCCCAGTTGGATTTTCCAGCTCTGTGGGGTCTCTCACAGCTCCCAGTTGGATTTTCCAGCTCTGTGGGGTCTCTCACAGCTCCCAGTTGGGTTTTCCAGCCTCTCTGGGGTCTCTCACAACTCCCAGTTGGGTTTTCCAATCTCTCTGGGGTCTCTCACAGCTCCCAGTTGGATTTTCCAATATCTCTGGTGTCTCTCACAGCTCCCAGTTGGATTTTCCAGCTCTGTGGGGTCTCTCACAGATCCCAGTTGGGTTTCCATTGTCTCTGGGGTCTCTCACAGATCCCAGTCAGGTTTTCCAGCTCTCTGGGGTCTCTCACAACTCCCAGTTGGGTTTTCAGCCTCTCTGGGGTCTCTCACAGCTCCCAGTTGGATTTTCCAGCTCTGTGGGGTCTCTCACAACTCCCAGTTGGATTTTCCATTCTCTCTGGGGTCTCTCACAGCTCCCAGTTGGGTTTTCCAATCTCTCTGGGGTCTCTCACAGATCCCAGTTGGGTTTTCCAGCTCTGTGGGGTCTCTCACAGCTCCCAGTTGGGTTTCCATTGTCTCTGGGGTCTCTCACAGATCCCAGTCAGGTTTTCAGCCTCTCTGGGGTCTCTCACAGATCCCAGTTGGGTTTTCCAGCTCTCTGGGGTCTCTCACAGCTCCCAGTTGGGTTTCCATTGTCTCTGGGGTCTCTCACAGCTCCCAGTCAGGTTTTCCATCCTCTCTGGGCTCTCTGAGCTGTGGCTGCTGCCAGAACAGCCCCACCACAGGCAAGATGAGATCCCAGGGTCTGGGAAAGTCTCTCAGATCAGCT
>NW_015380660.1:0-1144 GCF_001522545.3 Parus major
GCTGGAATCCCTGCTGGAATCCCTGCTGGGATCCCTGCTGGAATCCCTGCTGGAATCCCTGCTGGAATCCCTGTGTTTCATCCCTTGAGCTGCAAGAAATCCCAAGGATCCATCATGTCCAACCATCAAAAAATCACAGCCAGGAGAAAACAACGAGCAGAGAAGTGCCTTTCTTTTCCCTCTTGTGTCAGAGGAACAGCCAAAAGGCCAGGACTTCATCAGAGAATCCCAGAATGGTTTGGGTTGGGATGGACCTGAAAACTCATCTCATCCCACCCCCTGACAAGGGCAGGGACACCTTCTTCTCTCCCACATTGCTCCAAACCCTGTCCAGCATGGCCTTGGACACTTCCAGGGACCCAGAGGGAGCTTTCCTGGGGAGCCCCCTGAGCCCAGCATGAGCAGGAGTGCCTGGAGGACCCAGATGAGGAGGGATGGAGCCAGAAGGCCCCAATGTCACACCTCCAGGAGCTGTCACACCTCCAGGAGCTGTCACACCTCCAGGAGCTGTCACGCCTCCAGGAGCTGCAAGAGCCGGCCCCAGGCCGTGGCTGTGCCTTTCCAAGTGTGCTGTGAGCTGACAGTGCAAATCCTCCTTGCTCTGCAGCTGACCTGAGTGAATCATACACAGGATATCCAGTCCAGCTCCCCCACAAACCACAGAGCTCTCCCAGGACCTCTCACCGCCCCCTTTACCAGCCCAGTGTGACGTCCAGGGCCGTGCCCTCAGAGCTCAGCCCCTGGGGTCAGCCATGGGACAATTTCCAGACTCCTGTGACATCCAAGCCTCGCTGCTGGAAGGTGCCAGGCAGGCGTGGAGCCTCTGCAGAGGCTGGGGTGAGAACATCCCTTCTGCAGGGATGGATTTGGGGCAGGACACGCTCTCCTCCAGGTGCCTGGGCTGGGGGTGACCTCCTTCCCCCCATCCTGCAAAGCCAGCAGCCTTTCCATCCTTCCCATCCATCACATCCTTCACAGCCTTTCAATCCTTCCCATCCTTCCCATCCTTCCCCATCCTTCCCCATCCATCACATCCTTCACAGCCTTTCAATCCTTCCCATCCTTCCCATCCTTCCCCATCCTTCCCCATCCATCACATCCTTCCCATCCTTCCCCATCCTTCCCATCCTTCCCCATCCTTCCC
>NW_015380661.1:0-1047 GCF_001522545.3 Parus major
AGTGACCGCTGTCCCCGAGTGGCCGCAGGGGAGTGACCGCTGTCCCTCCGGCCGCAGCCATCGAGCAGAGCATCGAGCAGGAGGAGGGGCTCAATCGCTCCTCGGCCGATCTGCGCATCCGCAAGACACAGGTGAGGCCGAAGGCTCCGGCGCCTTCATCGCCATTACGTCATCGTCGTCGCGGTGACGTCATCGGCGTGATGTCATCGTCATTGCGGCATCAGCATCGGCATGATGTCATCGTCATTGTCATGACGTCATTGTCATCGTTGCCTTGACGTCGTCTTCATCGTCATCGTCATTATCATGATGTCATCTTCATCGTCGTCATCTTCATCATCATCGTCATCGTCATGACGTCATCGTCTTCATCATCATCATCATCACCATGATGTCATCGTTGTTGTGACATCGTCATCTTCATGACATCATCGTCATCTTCATCATCGTCATTATCGTCATGACGTCATCGTCATTGTCATGACGTCATCTTCATCATCATCGTCATCATCTTCATCATCGTCATTATCGTCATGACGTCATCGTCGTTATCGTCATCATGACATCATCATCGTCATCTTCATCATCATCGTTGTCATGATGTCATCATCGTCATGATGTCATCGTCCTTGTGACGTCATCATTGTCATGACGTCATCGTCGTCTTCATTGTCATTTCACCTTCATCATCGTCATCGCCGTGACATCATCGCCATCGTCATTGTGATGTCATCATTGTCGTGACGTCATCGTCGTCATTATCAGCTTCGTCATCGTCGTGATGTCATCGTCATCGTCGTCATGACATCGTCGGTGTCATGACGTCATCGTTGTCATTGGCCTCGTCATCGTCGTCATGACATCGTCGTCCTCATCTTCATCACCGGCTTCATCGGCATTGCCGTTGTATGACCTCACCTGTCCAACCTCACCTGTCCTGCCTGTGTCACCTCCTGTGTCACCTGTGTCACCTGTGTCACCTGTGTCACCTGTGTCACCTGTCCTGTGTCACCTCACCTGTGTCACCTGTGTCACCTGTGTCACCTC
>NW_015380662.1:0-1082 GCF_001522545.3 Parus major
CCCTTCCCTTCCCTTCCCTTCCCTTCCCTTCCCTTCCCTTCCCTTCCCGCCTGCGAGCGCTCAGCTCCCGCCCGGGCCGCTGCGCTGAGCGGTCGCAGTAGGGCAGGCTGCGGCGCCCCGAGGCAGCGGGGTGCCCCCAGATGGCAGTCCTGTTTCTGTGCCCTTGCTAGGCTAAAGCGACGGAGACACTGCTGCCGCTGCGCTCTGCTGAGTGCTGCTAAGCGCCCCCCTTCCCTAATGCAGCTGGAGGGCTGACACAAAAATCACATCTCCAGAGGTTTCCGCAGCGTCTCGCTGCCCTTCCCCGGCTCGCTCGGGTTAGCTGAGGGCTCCACACGCTGAGTAAGGGACAGGCGGCGGAGCTGCTTTTCAGCTGAAAAGCGCGGGCAGCTGTGCCCGGGTGCTGGTGATCCCAGGTTGAGCCCTTGCCGATGACTCACTGTGTGTGGACATCTGTTCGGGGAGCTGCTGCGCTCCCTCCTGTGTCCTGGAGCTGGATTTCCGTACTGACGTTTTTCAGCTCCAGACAGATTTGTATTTAGAAACGATTTTCTGCTGGGAAGAGTTAAATTGCTGGCTTTGTACAGTTATATAATATTTTCTAGTTTTTATGTGTTGGGATTTTTTCCCCTTTAAGATTTGTCATCGCAGACCAAAAATAAAGCAGAAGAGAGCAGAAAAAAAAAAAAAAAAAAAAAAGAAAAAAGAAAAATCACCGCACCACCTCATATGGCTTCTGCATAAAGTGAAACTAATACTCTTAGGTTTTTTGTTTTCTTTTTTTTTTAACTTGTCCAGCCACCCCCGGGCTGCCCTTTTGTCCTGCGGGAGAGGGACGCGGTGCGGGAGGGCCGCCCGGGCCGAGGCGGAGCGAGGCGCGGGAAGCTTCAGCTTCCCACGGGACGCGGCGCTGCAGCTCCCTCCCCTCCCTTCTCCCGGCCGCCGGCTCTAACCCGCCCTTCCCTCCGGGCCCGTGCCGCGACCCTCCTCTCGGCACCGGAGCGAGTTCCGTGCGGGGCCGGATGGAGCCGCCTTTGTCCGCCCCGCACCCGCCGCGCATAACAACGACCCCGGCCCGCCCG
>NW_015380663.1:0-1032 GCF_001522545.3 Parus major
TCCCGCTATCGGGGAGTCCCGGGATTTGGGAGTTTCGGGATTGGGGTGTCCCGGGATTGGGGTGTCCCCCTGTGCCCCGCAGGACCCCCCCAAGGGCAGCTGGGCACCGAGGGCTCTGTGCCAGCCCGGTGCCAGCCCGGTTCCACCCCGGTGCCAGCCCGGTACCACCCCGGTACCACCCCGGTGCCACCCCGGTACCACCCCGGTACCACCCCGGTGCCAGCCCGGTACCACCCCGGTGCCACCCCGGTGCCAGCCCGGTACCACCCCGGTGCCACCCCGGTACCACCCCGGTACCACCCCGGTACCACCCCGGTGCCAGCCCGGTGCCAGCCCGGTACCACCCCGGTACCACCCCGGTGCCAGCCCGGTACCAGCCCGGTACCACCCCGGTGCCAGCCCGGTGCCAGCCCGGTGCCACCCCGGTGCCACCCCGGTGCCAGCCCGGTGCCAGCCCGCACTCACCTTGTCCTTGTCCAGGTCCCCGTTCTCCACGGCGCCTTCCTGCTCCTCCCTGAGCGAGGGACACGGGACAGGGATGGTGAGGAGCGGGAAGGCGGAGAGGGAAAAACCCCTGGAAGGGCCCCGGGGGTGGGGAGGGGGGACATGGGGGGACATCCAGGGCTTCACCCCGGCGCATCCGCGGGCATTCCCAGGGCTCCGGATCCCTCCGGATCCCTCCGGATCCCTCTGGATCCCTCTGGAATGCTGCTCCAGGCACCAGGGACATCCCCGAGGCCGCCAGCAGCAGGAACACGGGAATGCCACTGCCGGGATCAGGGACCACACTGGGATCACACTGGGATGCAGGAATCACGCTGGGATCGGGGATCAGGGATCACGCTGGAATTGGGGATCCCCAGGGATCCGGGATGGATCCGGGATGGATCCGGGATGGATCCGGGATGGATCCGGGTGTTGGTGTCCCCCCGGGCCGGGCTCTCCGCTGCCGCCACCCTCGGTGGGTTCGGTGCCGGCTTCAGGGTCCCCTCCGATCCCAACAATTCCCGGATTCCAGGGGCAGGGGGAGGG
>NW_015380664.1:0-1086 GCF_001522545.3 Parus major
AGCTCTGTGGGACAAGAGCTGTGCATCAGTACCGTGCCCTGTGCAGCTGCACAGTGGGGCCGGGTGACAGAGTCCCGGTGCCCTGAGGACCAGGCAGGGAGCATGGCAGCAGGCTGAGGAAACAGAGGGGCCCGAGGGTCCTGGAGCTCTCTGCCTGTCCAGCAGCGCCCGCTGGACAGGCTGTACAGGGCGATGGGCCCTGCAGGCCAGTGAGCCCCGAGCTCACGAGGCACTTGTGTCCCGTACCCGTCGCACGATGGGGCACAGCGCAGGAGGCTCATCACCACATGGGCAGGGTGTTCTTCAGCCAGCGTCAGAATCTCCGCTTGCAGCCCGGCATCCACAGAGACACAAGACACAAGTCTCTGGTGAATGTCCCTCACCATGGCTGGCACCTGGAGGAGACATGGGCAAGATTTGGAGTGCTGTCCATGGAAGCAACTTTCCCAGCTTCCCCCGAGAAGGGCTTGCCTTCCCGCTGCACTGTGCTGCCTTCAAAGGCTGAGGGAGACCCAGTGGATGTGGCTTGAGGGGCCACACGATCCTGGGAGGCCTTCAGCCCTGGCCCCAGGCTGGGTACCTGCTGCGGAGAAGAAACACCCTTCTCCTGGAGAAAATCCTGAGTGGGAGCAGGAATGACAGATGGGGCAGGTGTGGCATCGGTCTTGGAGATGCCGTGTGTGTGTGTGGGTGTTTGTGGTGGCCATGCCCTCAGTCAGGGCCATGTCAGCCTTCACCCTGCCCTCAGCCATTACCTGGGCGGGGTTGGCTGCACGCTCAGCGGACGCTGTGCTGGCATCAGGCTTTGCCTGTAGCTCGGTCAGCCTGGAGTCGGGCTGGGCTGAGCCCTTGGTCGGAGCGGCGCTGCTCTTCCTACGCCGAATGCGCAGGAACCCCCGCACCATCTGCAGCAGAAGGAAGGGCGGGAAGAGAGGGACGCTGCATGCAACGCTCCAAGCACAGAGCTCGGCCGAGCAGGCCCGGCCCGGGTGGGGATGGCCACAGGTACCTGCAGTGCTCTGCGGAAGCGGCCACGGGTGGGTTCCTGCTCCTGTGTCCGGCCCTTCCCTGCATCTGGCAAAGAGC
>NW_015380665.1:0-1087 GCF_001522545.3 Parus major
GAGAAGAAGGATATAAACAGGGGATGAGAAAATTGGTGGCAGTAGTGAAGGAGGGGGAGAAAGAAAAATGTAAGCAAGGTCCACCAAAACGAGGACCACCCCAACTGGGAAGGGATCAATGTGCATTTTGCAAGACATTTGGACACTGGAAAAATCAGTGCCCAGAAGTAAGAAAAAGTGATGAACAGAGGAGAGATGATCGGAAAGGAAAGAGGGAGGTTGCTCATGTAAAAGAAGACTGAAGGGGACCAGTGTGCCCTACCCTAGGGGACCCTCTGGTTATAGCTCCCAATCGAGGGAATAAAGAAAAAGAAGAGGAATTTCTAAGAGATACAGGAGCAACATTTTCAGTGTTGAATAAGGCTCTAATACCTGTGATAATAAAAGGTTTTAAAATCTTAGAAAATTCAGGCACTTATAAAGAAAGGTAGGCTTGTCAAGCCCTGGGAAAAGTAGGTCCTGGGAAATATTAGGCCTTGTGCTTGCTAAAGATCAGGTCAAACTGCACCTGTGTAATCAGTAGATGATAAATGATACAATTGTTAGATGTGATTAGCTATAATTATTGTTTATAGAACATGAGGAACAATGTTAGGGGGCTGGGGAGAATCACGAGAAATCCATGCCTGGCTAAAAACAATGCATGCAATAGAACAATGGAAGTTTAATAATTAATATGTAAGTTATATAACGATAGAGTATAAAACATGGTCAGCTCAAAACCAAGATGGGTCAGATTTGGGTATGTGTACCCCTGACACCCAGAGCTCTTCAATAAAGCACCTTCATATAATCATTCCGTGACTGTGTGTGTTCCTGAACGCTAACAGCTCTGTTCCTCTCTTGCAGCCCTTGGAAGACATGGCACATAACATCAGCCCCACCATCAGAAGCCTGGCAATTCAAAAACTTTCTATCCTCCAGGCAGTAGAGAGAACTCAATATTCCATTTTTGGAAACCTGCAAGATCAACTCCACGAGGCATACAGGACACGGTCTCATCTCTCAGGCCTTGACTGGATGCACTGCTGGAGCTCTGCTGAGAGCTGATCTGGGAGGCTCTGTCTGCTGGGGCCACCTGAGCCAG
>NW_015380666.1:0-1111 GCF_001522545.3 Parus major
AGGATGGGATGGGAAACACCCCCAGGGGATAGGGGACACCCCCAGGAGTCTGGGGACACCCCCAGGGGTCGGAGACACGCCCAGGGGTCGGAGACACGCCCAGGGGACACCCCCAGGGGTCGGACACACGCCCAGGGGACAGGGGACACCCCCAGGGGATGGGAAACACCCCCAGAGGTCTGGGGACACCCCCAGGAGTCGGGGACACCCTCAGGGGACAGGGGACACTCCCAGGAGTCGGGGACACCCTCAGGGGACAAGGGACACCCCCAGGGGACAGGGGACACCCCAAGGGGATAGGGGACACCCCCAGGGGTCGGAGACACGCCCAGGGGACAGGGGACACCCCAAGGGGACAGGGGACACCACCAGGGGTCGGGGACACCCCCAGGAGTCGGGGACACCCTCAGGGGACAGGGGACACTCACAGGGGTCTGGGACACTCCCAGGGGACAGGGGACACCCCCAGGGTTCTGGGGACACCCTCAGGGATTGGGATGGGATCCATGGGATGGGATCCATGGGGATGGGATGGGTTGGGATCCGATGGGACCCCCGTGCGAGGTCCGTGCCCCCTCCCCCGGCCCCCCCAGGTGAGCCGGCAGCGCAAGGTGGGGGTGCTGTACCTGTCTCTTATACACATCTCCAGCCCCACGTCCCCCCGCTTCCGCGACCCTCTGCTGCTGCTGGGGCTGGCGGCGGGCGGGGGGGACCCCGACTTCTTCCCCCGCCCACCCTGGAGCCCCCTCCTCGCCCATTACGATGTTCAAAGCATCCTCTTCGATCCCACCGAGCCCCCCCCGGGCCCTCCCGGCCTCATCTCGGGGGCTTCTGCCGCTCACCTGGAGCCCGAGGAGCCCCCCGGGCCCCCCCGCGCCGCCCCCGACCCCGAGGCGCTGGTGCTGAGCTGCCCCCGATTCTGCTGCGAGACCGGGGGGGAGCAGGAGCCGGGGTTGGGGTCCCACCGGAGCCCCCCCGGGCCCGGGCAGCTCCCGAATGCGGCGGTGGCGGTGCTGGAGGAGCCCCCGGCGGGGGCGCGACCCCCGCACCCCATCGAGCACAGCGATGAGGGCGCGGAGTATTACCGCAAATATTTCTATGGGAAAGGTGA
>NW_015380667.1:0-1057 GCF_001522545.3 Parus major
GACGGGATAACGGGAATAACGGGAATGGATAACGGGAATAACGGGAATGGATAACGGGATAACGGGATAACGGGAATGGATAACAGGATAACGGGAATGGCTGACGGGATAACGGGAATGGATAACAGGATAACGGGAATGACTGACGGGATAACGGGATAACGGGAATGGATAACGGGATAACGGGAATGATGGGATAACGGGAATGACGGGATAACGGGAATGACTGACGGGATAACGGGAATGGCTGACGGGATAACGGGAATGACTGACGGGATAACGGGATAACGGGAATGGATAACGGGATAACGGGAATGGATAAGGGATAACGGGAATGATGGGATAACGGGAATGACTGACGGGATAACGGGAATGGCTGACGGGATAACGGGAATGTTGGGATAACGGGAATGACAGGAATGATGGGAATGATGGGACAACAGGAATAACAGGAATGACGGGAAAACGGGAATGACGGGAATAACGGGATAACGGGAATGATGGGAATAATGGGAATGATGGGAATGGTGGGAATAATGGGAATGGTGGGATTGATGGGATAATGGGAATGGTGGGATTGATGGGAATGATGGGATAATGGGAATAACAGGAATGATGGGAATGACAGGAATGATGGGAATGACAGGAATGATGGGAATGATGGGAATGGTGGGATAACGGGGATAACGGGAATGGGGTAATGGGAATAACGGGATAACGGGAATGATGGGATAACGGGAATGATGGGATTGATGGGAATGATGGGATAACGGGATAACGGGATAATTGGGATAACGGGAATGATGGGAATGATGGGATAACAGGACAGAGGGAATGACAGGATAACAGGAATGGGAATGGGGATAACGGGGAATGGGAGTGGGAAAAACAGGAATGGGAGAATGGGAGAATGGGAATAATGGGAATAATGGGAATGATGGGAACAGGGACTGGGAACTGGGAACTGGGAGGGGATTGGAGAGGGACTGGGAGCACTGGGAGGGTCCCGGGGGCCGGGGACGATTCCCGGGGTTTTGGGGTCGGGGATTGGGGAATT
>NW_015380668.1:0-1139 GCF_001522545.3 Parus major
TGGAGTTCTCCTCTCTCTGGAGTTCTCCTCCCTGTGGAGTTCTTTCTCCTCACTGGCAGCCAGAAACGGGGCTGGGCTGTTCTGGCACAAAATCTGCAGCTGCTGAGGAGGGATTTTCCCTTTTCCAAAAAAACAAAAGGAGTCGAGGCCTTGGCAAGGCAGAGGCAGCAGAGCTGGTTCAGGCAGGACAGGGATCCAGGGGAGCAGAAGAAAAAGTTTGGAGAAAGCACCAGACATGCCAGGGAATTCAATTTTCCTGAGTGAATTTGTGATTATTCAGCTACACTGATGAAATCTTACTGATTCCCATTTGTTATTAGGGATGGCAGTTCTGCCCTCAAAAAGCTTTGGAATTTTACATTTGGGAGAAAGCTTTTTTGTTTCTTTCTATGTGTTTTTTCCCACCTCAACCTAAAAATAAGTTTTTTGGTTTTTGCATATGGCAGACACGGTAATTTTTAGGAGTATTACTTAAAGGCCCTCAGAAGTGTCAGCTTTGCAATGTAATGCTATTAATTTGCACTCCAAGCAATTAAAAAGCTAGAAGAGTATTGAATTTTTCTTCTAACCTCTGATTTCTCAGTTTCACCTTCTATGTAATGGCTGTTTTGTGGTTTGTACAAAACTTTTCCCCCAGATTTATTCAATGTTAAAGTCCTGACTTCCATTGATTTTGATGCATGAAACTCCTTGTATTGACACAATCTATTTTCTAGTCAAAGGCTCTTGTCTGCTCTTGCTCAAGCTGGGGAGAAATCATCATTAGAGAAACAGGCTCAGGCTTTGGTGGGACCAGGTTGTGCTGTGGGGTGAGGAGCAGAGCTCACAGGGTGAATGAAACGGTGCCAGTTTGGGTACCAGGACACCAGTCTGGTGCCAGTTTGGGTAGCAGGACACCAGTCTGGTGCCAGTTTGGGTAGCAGGACACCAGTCTGGTGCCAGTTTGGGTAGCAGAACACCAGTTTGGTGCCAGTTTGGGTAGCAGGACACCAGTTTGGTGCCAGTTTGGGTAGCAGGACACCAGTCTGGTGCCAGTTTGGGTAGCAGGACACCAGTTTGGTGCCAGTTTGGGTAGCAGGACACCAGTCTGGTGCCAGTTTGGGTACCAGGACACCAGTTTGGTGCCAGTTTGGGTAGCA
>NW_015380669.1:0-1087 GCF_001522545.3 Parus major
GGAATTTATTCGGGAATTTATCCGGGAAATCGGGAATTGTCGGGGACTTTATCCGGGAATTTATCCGGGAAATCGGGAATTTATCCGGGAATTTATCCGGGAATTTATTCGGGAAATCAGGAATTGTCGGGGAATTTATCCGGGAATTTATTCGGGAATTTATCCGGGAATTTATCCGGGAATTACTCGGGAAATTTGGGAATTATTCGGGAATTTATCCGGGAATTTATTCGGGTATTTATCCGGGAATTTATCCGTGATTTTTTCCGGGAATTACTCGGGAATTACACGGGAAATTTAGGAATTATTCGGGAATTTATTCGGGAAATCGGGAATTTATCCGGGAGTTTATTCGTGATTTTTTTTTTTAAATTACTCGGGAATTATTCCGGAATTCTGTGGGAATTACTCGGGAATTACTTGGGAATTATTTGGGAAATTCGGGAATTATCCGGGAATTATTCGGGAATTATTTGGGAATTATTCGGGAATGGGAACAACACAAGGGCGGGGCCGGGGAGGAACCGGAAATTCGGGAATTTGGGAATTCGGGAACAACGCAAAGGGCGGGGCCGGGAAATTCGGGGCCACGGAGCGACCTTGGAATGTCGGGGAGGGGCCCGGGAATTCGGGAATTTATTCGGGAATTATTTGGGAATTATTTGGGAATTTATTCGGGAATTATTTGGGAATTATTCGGGGAATTATTGGGGAATTATTTGGGAATTTATTCCGGAATTATTTGGGAATTATTTGGGAATTATTTGGGGAATTTATTCGGGAATTATTCGGGAATTATTTGGGAATTATTTGGGGAATTATTTGGGAATTATTTGGGGAATTTATTCGGGAATTATTCGGGAATTATTTGGGAATTTATTCGGGAATTATTTGGGAATTATTTGGGAATTTATTCGGGAATTATTTGGGAATTATTCGGGAATTATTTGGGAATTTATTCGGGAATTATTTGGGAATTATTTGGGGAATTATTTGGAAATTATTTGGGAATTATTTGGGGAATTTATTCGGGAATTATTTGGGAATTTATTCGGGAATTTATTCGGGAATTATTTAGGAATTATTT
>NW_015380670.1:0-1027 GCF_001522545.3 Parus major
TGTCCCCAAATTGACCCCAGGGGGGTCCCCAATGTCTGAGTGACCCCAAAGTGACCCCAGAGTGACCAAAGGGGTGTCCCCAATGTCTGAGTGACCCCAGAGTGACCCCAGAGTGACCCCAGGGTGACCCCCAGAGTGACCCCAATGTCTGAGTGACCCCAGAGTGACCCCAGAGTGACCAAAGGGGTGTCCCCAATGTCCAAGTGACCCCCAGGATGTCCCCAAAGTGACCCCAGGGGGGTCCCCAATGTCTGAGTGACCCCCAGAGTGACCCCCGGAGTGACCACAGAGTGACCACAATGTCCAAGTGACCCCCAAGATGTCCCCAAAGTGACCCCAGGGGGGTCCCCAATGTCTGAGTGACCCCCAGAGTGACCCCAGAGTGACCCCAGAGTGACCAAAGGGGTATCCCCAATGTCTGAGTGACCCCAAAGTGACCCCAGGGGGGTCCCCAGTGTCCGGGTGACCCCAAAGTGACCCCAGGGTGACCCCAGGGGGGTCCCCAGTGTCCGAGTGACCACAGGGGTGACCCCAAAGTGACCCCAGGGTGTCCAGGTTGACCTTTGGGGGGTCCCCAGTGTCCCCACAATGACCCTTGGGGGGGGTCCCCAATGTTCGAGTGACCTCAAAGTGACCCCAGGATGTCCCCAAATGTCCGAGTGACCCCCAGAGTGACCCCAGGGGGGTCCCCAGTGTCCGAGTGACCCCAAAGTGACCCCAGAGTGACCCCAGGGGGGTCCCCAATGTTCGAGTGACCCCCAGGGTGACCCCAGGATGTCCCCAGTGTCCGAGTGACCCCCAGGGTGACCCCAGAGTGACCCCAGGGAGGTCCCCAATGTCTGAGTGACCCCCAGAGTGACCCCAGGGGGGTCCCCAGTGTCCCCAGAGTGACCAAACGGGGGTCCCCAGTGTCCGAGTGACCCCAGAGTGACCCCAGGGGGATCCCCAATGTCCGAGTGACCCCCAGAGTGACCCCAAAGTGACCCCAGGGGGATCCCCAATGTCCGAGTGACCCCAGAGTGACCCC
>NW_015380671.1:0-1049 GCF_001522545.3 Parus major
TATTTTATATTTATATATATTTTCTACTTATATAAAATACATATTTTTATATTTATATATATTTTCTATTTATATAAAATAATATATTTTCTATTTAAATATATTTTCTATTTATAAAATAGATCCATCATATATATATATGTTTTATTTATATCTATATATCTATATAAAGATATATCTATATAGATATATAGATATATATGGAGATATATAGATAGATAATAAATTTATATATATAAAAGTATAGATAATAAATTTATACAATGTATATATGTAATAAATAGGTAATATATATAAAATATATATTTTATATTTTTATATATTTTATATTTATATACAAATATGTATTTTCTATTTATATAAAATATATATTTTATATTTAAAAAATAGATCTATCATATATATTTTATTTATATCTATATATATCTATATATCTATATAGATATATATAGATATATAGATATATAGACATATATGGATATATATAGATATATAGATAATAAATTTATATAATGTTTATATGTAACAAATAGATAAATATATATGTAATATATATTTTTAACATATATAGAGATATGGCTAATATATGGAAAATAAAAATTTATATTTATGTATATATATATGTATATACATAGATATATATAAAATATAAATTATAGATATATGTTATAATAGACATCAGATATATATATTATATAATATATATTTTATATTATATATTATATATTATATGTTATATGTTATATGTTATATATTATATGTTATATGTTATATAATAAATATTATATATTATATGTTATATGTTATATGTTATATGTTATATGTTATATGTTATTATTATATATTATATACTATATACTATATACTATATATTATATATTACAATATATTGTATATACTATACTCTATATACTATATATAATATATACATATATGCACATAATAATAATCATATATAAATATATTAAAATATATATGTGCATATATAAAATATAAACAAAAAATATAAAAATATAAATATATATGAATATATTTATGTATTGCATATT
>NW_015380672.1:0-1077 GCF_001522545.3 Parus major
GATGGTGGAGCAGCGGTCCAGGATGCGCTCGGGAGCGCCCTTCATCACCAGCAGGTACCGGTTGTCGTTGGGGTCCTCGGTCTCGTGGATGGAGAGCTGAGATTCACAAAAAAAAACGGGATTTGGGGGATTTTTGGGGGATATTTTTGGGGATTTTTTTTGGATTTTTTTGAGATATTTTTGGGGATTTTTGGGGGATTTTTTTGGGGATTTTTGGGGGATTTTTTAAGGATTTTTTGGGGATTTTTTGGGATTTTTTTGGGGATTTTTTGGGGATTTTTTTGGGAATTTTTTGAGGATTTTTTGGGGATTTTTTTGGGATTTTTTTGGGGATTTTTTGGGGATTTTTTTTGGGATTTTTTTGGGAGATTTTTTTGGGGATTTTTTGGGGGGATTTTTTGGGGATTTTTTTGGGGATTTTTTTGGGGATTTTTTTGGGGATTTTTTTGGGATTTTTTTGGGGATTTTTTGGGGGATTTTTTTGGGGCATTTTTTTGGGATTTTTTTGGGGATTTTTTGGGGGATTTTTTTGGGGATCTTTTTGGTATTTTTTTGGGGATTTTTTTGGGATTTTTTGGGGTTTTTTTGAGAGATTTTTTTTGGGATTTTTTTGGGGCATTTTTTTGGGGATTTTTTTGGGGATTTTTTGGGGGATTTTTTGGGGGATTTTTTGGGGGATTTTTTGGGGGATTTTTTTGGGTTCCCCTGGGATTTTTTGGGTTCCCCCGGGGATTTCCAGGCTCCCCTCCGGGAATTTCGGGGCTCACCTGGTATTTGTTGGTGGAGTTGAAGGGGATCTCGGCCACTTTCTTGTTCCTCTCCCGCATCACCTTGACGGAGCCCGAGGAGAGCTCGATGCATTTCAGCAGCGCCGACTCCGAGGCGTCCCCGGCCACGTCCCGCTGCGGGAACAGCCCCAAAATTCGGGATTCCCACCCCAAAATCCCTCCGGGAATGCCCCAGAATCCTCGGTTCTAAATCCCAGAGGGAATTCCCGGCTCCCCCTGTCCTGGGAACCCTTGGGAACCCCAAAGTTGGGACCCTCCCTCCCCAAAATTCTGCACCCAGGACCCCTCA
>NW_015380673.1:0-1106 GCF_001522545.3 Parus major
TGGGAATTGTGGGAAAAATCCAAGGGAATTCTGGGAAAAATTCCATGGGAATTGTGGGAAAAATTCATTGGAATTCTGGGAAAATTCTGGGAAAAATTCCATGGGAATTCAAGGAAAAATTCCATGGGAATTCTGGGAAAAATCCAAGGGAATTGAGGGAAAAAATCCAAGGGAATTCTGGGAAAAATCCATTGGAATTCTGGGAAAAAATTCAATGAAATTCCTGGAAAAATTCCATGGGAATTGTGGGAAAAATTCATTGGAATTCTGGGAAAATTCTGGGGAAAAATCCATTGGAATTGTGGGGAAAAATTCCATGGGAATTCCAGGAAAATTCCATTGGAATTCTGGGAAAATTCTGGGAAAAATTCCATGGGAATTGTGGGAAAATTCCAAAGGAATTCTGGGAAAAATCCATTGGAATTGTGGGAAAAAATTCAAGGAAATTCTGGGAAAAAATTCCAAAGGAATTCTGGGAAAAGTCTGGGGAAAATTCCATTGGAATTGTGGGAAAAATCCAAGGGAATTTTGGGAAAAATCCATTGGAATTCTGGGAAAATTCTGGGAAAAATCCATTGAAATTCTGGGAAAAATCCATTGAAATTCTGGGAAAAAAATTCATTGGAATTCTGGGAAAACTCCATGGGAATTTTGGGAAAAATCCATTGGAATTCTGGGAAAAAAATCAATGAAATTCCTGGAAAAATTCCATGGGAATTGTGGGAAAAATTCATTGGAATTCTGGGAAAATTCTGGGAAAAACCCATTGGAATTTTGGGAAAAAAAACCCATGAGAATTGTGGGAAAATTCCATGGGGATTCCTGGAAAAACCCATTGGAATTCTGGGAAAAAATTTCAATGAAATTCCTGGAAAAATTCCACGGGAATTGTGGGAAAATTCTGGGAAAAATTCCATGAGAATTCTGGGAAAAATCCAAGGGAATTGAGGAAAAAAATCCATTGGAATTCTGGGAAAAAAATGCAAAGGAATTCTGGGAAAAGTTCATTGGAATTCTGGGAAAAAATTTCATTGGAATTGTGGGAAAATTCTGGGAAAAATTCCATGGGAATTGTGGGAAAAAATTCCAAAGGAATTCTGGGAAAA
>NW_015380674.1:0-1099 GCF_001522545.3 Parus major
TGTGGTCATCCATGGAGAGCAGTGACCAGGGCTCAAGGTCCAGGATGTGCAGGGATGCACAGGAACCCACAGTGACCCACCAGGACCCACCATGACCCTCAGAAACCCACAGGAACCCTCAGGAACCCAGCAGGACCCACCAGGACCCAGAGGAACCCTCAGGAACCCTCCAGGACTCACCAGGACCCAGCAGACCCTGAGGAACCCACCAGGACCCAGCAGACCCACAGGAACCCTCCAGGAACCCAGCAGACCCACCAGGACCCAGAGGAACCCTCCAGGACCCAGAGGAACCCTCCAGGAACCCAGCAGACCCAGAGGAACCCACCAGGAACCCAGCAGACCCAGAGGAACCCTCAGGAGCCCACCAGGACCCAGCAGACCCACAGGAACCCTCCAGGACCCTCCAGGACCCACAGGAACCCACCAGGACCCAGCAGGACCCACCAGGACCCAGAGGAACCCTCCAGGACCCAGCAGACCCACCGGCAGCCGCGGGCCGCGCCGGCTCACCTGCGGCAGATGGCGTACATGCGGTTGACGGTGGAGATGCGGAAGGGCTCGTTCTTGGAGCGCGTCAGGCTGCTGCTCAGCGTGCCCAGCCCCAGGCGCTGGTAGTCCCGGCAACAGGCGCGCTCCACCACGTGCGTCATGGTCATCTTCTCCGACGGCCTCACCGTGCTGCCGGGCGTCAGCGTGCTCCTGTCCAGCTCCTCGGACACTGCGGGGACGCGGCGGAGCTGGGCACGGTGTCCTGGAGCCCAGACTGACCACCCACCCTCCGTGATGGGGTCACTGCCCAACTGACACCCCGAAAGCCTTGGGGACACCGTTTGTGAAGAACTGTCCCAGGACTGAAACTACAAACAGGGACAGGTGTGCGTTCCTGGTGACACTTCTGATGGACACCTCTCATGGTCAGTGTGCATTGACTGGTGACACTTCTGATGGACACCTCTCATGGTCAGTGTGCATTGACTGGTGACACTTCTGATGGACACCTCTCATGGATAGGTGTGGTTGGAAAGGTGTTGTTAACTACAAACATGGATAGGTGTCACACATCTCCTGATGGACACCTCTCATGGATAGGTGTGTG
>NW_015380675.1:0-1076 GCF_001522545.3 Parus major
CCTTTCCCTTCCTTCACTGATAACACCACTGAGATAAACACCAGGATTTCCTCATCCATCTCCTTTCCCTCTCAGCTGGATAAGAGCAGCCACGAGGTGCCCTCAACTCCAAGATGGGATTTCTCTGTCCCTCCCTCAGCCCACGGGGCCAGGAGAGCGCACGGAATAATTAATTTTGACTTACAGAAGCTGGATTAAATTGGATCTAAAGGGGTGAAAATAGGATTAGGAATGGAGTTTAGCCAAGAGCAAACAGATTTAAAACTCTGGGAGAGCAGCTCAGCACAGCTGATGGCAGAGATGGGATGAGAGGAGACAGCCTGGCACATTTTTGAGGGGTCACAGCAAAGTTTGGAACCCGGTACCCGACTGGATGGGAGAGAATTCAAAACTAAAGTGGGTTTTTTTTTATTGTTCTTGTTGGATTTCTCGGTGTTTCCAAGGATGGATTTGAAAACAATCACACAGAACATGCAGGAGTCTCCCTAAAGCCTGGCCCACATAAAAGTGTGCAGGGCTTTCAACACATGCCCTGAAATCTAATTAGTCTGGGATTATGCCTGTCACAAATCATCAGAGCTGGCAGGATCCTCAGCAGGAAAACCAACTCCTCTCCCCGAAACGCTCCTCGCAGAGCCTGCAGACAAACCAGCCTCGCAATTCCCGTTTCCATGTCTCCCATGAAAAATTCCTGACACTCTGCTGAGTCCCCATCCACTGTCAGGGATTGGAAATTCTTGGATTTGGGTCTGGTGTTGGTGCAGGGAATGAGGAGCTGGCTCTGTCTGAGCTCAGCCTTTGGCCTCCCTGCAGCGTCCTGGGTTCCTCTCCCATCCCTCCTCTGGATTCCAGCAGGAATCCTGGCACTAAACTGGAGCAGATCCTGCTCTTCCCTTGTCCCACCCAGAGGTGCCCAGACCGGGATTTGCTGAGGAACAGCCCTAAAACAGGAATGTCCAACCTCTGTATGAGGCTTTCCAGCTTCCCCTGCCAGCTGCTGAGCACAGAGCTCCACATCCCGCTCCTCTCCCTGGATTTACATCCCTCTCTCCATGGATTTACATCCCTCTCTCCTT
>NW_015380676.1:0-1073 GCF_001522545.3 Parus major
CCTCAGGGATCTGCCTGAAGCAGCACAAGCGCCTGGCCCAGGCCATCGCGCAGGCCCAGGACCACGGTGAGCCCCAACCCCGGGATTTTTATAAAATTTTCTATTATTTTATATTATTTTATCATCCTAAACCCCTCAAATCTCCCCTTTCCAGGTCTCCTGTGGCTCCGTGTCCCCTTCGTGCCGGTCCCTGAGGAGGATTTCTCCAACCAACACCCGGCCGTGGGGAAAACTCCGCCGGCGCCCGCCCTGAGGGAGCCGGGCCGGGCCTGGTACCCCTGGTACGAGTGGCAGCAGCCCCCCGCCGCCGAGGTGGCCCGGGTGCGCCGCCTTTACCGGGGATTCCTCAAGGAGGATTTCCCGGAAAACCCCCCAAGCCCGTCGGGGAAATAAAACCGTTAAAAATCCTCCGTAATTGTGGTTTTACTTGTCAGGGAAACTGAGGCACGAGGCCAAAATGGCGGCCGGGCTCCAAAATGGCGGCGTGTGGAGGGGAGTATATCCCACAATGCACTGCGGGAGTGGGGAGGGACGTTTCCCGCCGTGCTTTGCTGTGGCGCGAAAAGCGGGTTGCTAAGGTGGGCGGGGCTTGTTGCTTAGGACGGGAAAATGGCCGGCGGTGATTGGTCGCGCAGGCGCCGGGGGTGGAGCTTAGCTCAGGAGAGCAGACGTGATTGGGCGAGGGGCTGCAAGGGGCGGGGCTTGATTTCTGACAGCGGGAGCGATTCGGCGGCGGTTGCTATGGGTGGGATTTGATCGTTGAGGGCGGGTGAAGGGGCGGCAGCCATTGGTGAGGAACCGCCTTAGGCGGGTCCCGGTTGCTAAGGGCTGTCAAGCTCTCAACGACGATTGGCTGGCGGTTGCTAAGGGCGGGACTTGGTTGCTACACACGGGCGCGGCCGCTGCAGCGATTGGCTGGCGGTTGCTAAGGGCGGGACTCGGTCGCTAAGGACGGCAGAACATAGCGCAGCGATTGGTCGGCGCTTGCCCTGCCCGGCCCCGATTGGCTGATTCCTCCCCGCGGGGGGCGTGGTTTCTTTGCCGCCCGGGCGCGGCCGTGGCGGTGGCTGCCG
>NW_015380677.1:0-1064 GCF_001522545.3 Parus major
CCCAGAGTGGCCCAGAGGGACCCGGGGGTGGCCCAGGGGTGACCCAGAGTGGCCTGGAGGGTCCCAGGGTGGCCCAGGGGTCCCAGGGGTGGCCCAAGGGTGGCCCAGGGGTGGCCTGGAGGGACCCAGGGGTGGCCCAGGGGTGGCCCAGAGTGGCCTGGAGGGACCCGGGGGTGGCCCAGAGTGACCCAGAGTGTCCCAAAGTGGCCCAGGGGTGGCCCAGGGGGTCCCAGAGTGGCCTGGAGGGACCCAGGGGTGGCCCAGGGGTGACTCAGAGGGACCCAGGGGTGACCCAGGGGTGACCCAGAGTGACCCAGAGGGACCCGGGGGTGGCCCAGGGGTGACCCAGGGGTGGCCCAGAGTGTCCCAAAGTGGCCCAGAGGTGGCCCAAGGTGGCCCAGGGGTGGCCCAGAGTGACCCAGGGGGTCTCAAGGGTGTCCCAAAGTGTCCCAAAGTGGCCCAGGGGTGGCCCAGGGGGTCCCAGAGTGGCCTGGAGGGACCCGGGGGTGACCCAGGGGTGGCCCAGAGTGACCCAGAGTGACCCAGGGGGTCCCAGGGTGGCACAGGGGGTCCCAGAGTGGCCCAGGGGGACCCAGGGGTGGCCCAGAGGGACCCAGGAGTGTTCTGGTTGTCCCAGAGTGACCTAGGGGTGGCCCAGGGGTGGCCCAGGGTGGCCCAGGGTGTCCCAGAGTGTCCCAGAGTGACCCAAGGTGACCCAGGGGTGACCCAGAGTGGCCCAGAGGGACCCAGGGGTGGCCCAGGGGTGGCCTGGAGGGACCCGGGGGTGGCCCAGAGTGACCCAGAGTGACCAAGGGGTGACCCAGGGGTGACCCAGAGTGGCCCAGGGTGGCCTGGAGGGACCCGGAGGTGGCCCAGGTATGGCCCAGAGGGACCCAGGGGTGGCCCAGAGTGACCCAAGGTGGCCCATGGGTGGTCCAGAGTGACCCAGGGGGTCTCAAGGGTGTCCCAAAGTGTCCCAGAGTGGCCCAGGGTGACCCACAGTGACCCAGAGTGACCCAGGGGGTCCCAGGGTGGCCCAGGGGGTCCCAGGGGTGTCCCAGGGT
>NW_015380678.1:0-1070 GCF_001522545.3 Parus major
TGTTCATTCCGGGTGTTCATTCCCATTCCGGCTGTTCATTCCCATTCCGGGTGTTCATTCCGGGTGTTCATTCCGGGTGTTCATTCCCATTCCGGGTGTTCGTTCCCATTCCGGGTGTTCATTCCCATTCCTGGTGTTCATTCCCATTCCGGCTGTTCATTCCGGGTGTTCATTCCGGGTGTTCATTCCCATTCCGGGTGTTCATTCCGGGTGTTCATTCCCATTCCGGCTGTTCATTCCCGGTGTTCCTTCCCATTCCCATTGTTTATTCCGGGTGTTCATTCCGGCTGTTCATTCCCATTCCGGGTGTTCATTCCCATTCCGGGTGTTTATTCCGGGTGTTCATTCCCATTCCCAGTGTTTATTCCAGGTGTTCATTCCTATTCCGGGTGTTCATTCCAGGTGTTCATTCCCATTCCGGGTGTTCATTCCCATTCCGGGTGTTCGTTCCCATTCCCGGTGTTCTTTCCCATTCCGGGTGTTCATTCCCATTCCCGGTGTTCATTCCGGGTGTTCATTCCCATTCTGGCTGTTCATTCCGGCTGTTCATTCCCATTCCCGGTATTCATTCCCATTCCCGGTGTTCATTCTCATTCCAGGTGTTCATTCCCATTCCGGGTGTTCATTCCGGGTGTTCATTCCCATTCCGGCTGTTCATTCCTGGTGTTCATTCCCATTCCCGGTGTTCATTCCCATTCCGGGTGTTCATTCCGGCTGTTCATTCCGGGTGTTCATTCCCATTCCGGGTGTTCATTCCAGGTGTTCATTCCTATTCCGGGTGTTCATTCCGGGTGTTCATTCCAGGTGTTCATTCCCATTCCGGGTGTTCATTCCGGGTGTTTATTCCGGGTGTTCATTCCCATTCCCAGTGTTTATTCCCATTCCGGGTGTTCATTCCGGGTGTTCATTCCCATTCCGGGTGTTCATTCCGGGTGTTCATTCCGGGTGTTCATTCCCATTCCGGCTGTTCATTCCGGGTGTTCATTCCGGGTGTTTATTTTCCGGCAGCTGATCCAGTTCCTGATCTCCCTGGTTCAATCCAATCGCATCCTGGGCGTCAAGAGGAAAAT
>NW_015380679.1:0-1071 GCF_001522545.3 Parus major
CAGCCGGGAATTCCAGGAGATTCCCAAGATCTCAGACACAGCCACGGACACAGGGAGACACACGGACATTCGGGAAAAGCTTCCGGGTTCGGAATGCCGAGGAAGGACGGGAGTTTGAAGAGGACGAGGTTGGGTTGGGCTGTGGGGAGGTTTGAGGGTTTCACGAGGAGATGTAAAAGCGGTTTCTGAAGGAGAGGAGGGGATTTAAAGAGTTTTGTGCGGCATTACGTGACTGGAATGGCTGCGCTGCAGCAAAGATGCAAATAGAAAATAAAATAAAAAATAAAATTAAATGATAGAATAAATAAAATAAAATAAAATAAAATAAAATAAAATAACATACAAAATAAAATAAAATAAAATAAAATAAAAATTAAAATAAAATATGCAATAAAATGAAATAAAAAAAATAAAGTAAAATGAAATGATAGAATAAAAATAAAATAAAATAAAATAAAATGAAATGATAGAATAAATAAAATTAAATTAACTTAAATTAAAGAATATAAAAGAAAAAAGAAAATAACAAAATAAAAAAAGAAAAAATAAAATTGAAATAAAAATAAAATTAGAAATAAAGAAATAAAATAAAAAATTAGGAATAAAAAAATTAATTAAAATAAAGAATAAAATAAAAGAAAAATAAATTTAAAAAAATTAAATAGAATTAAAAATAAAATAAAAAAATAATAAAATAAAATAAAAAAATAAAAAATAAAAAATAAAATAAAAAATAGAATAAAAATTAAAATAAAAAAATAAAATAAGAAAAAAAGAAAAAAGAAAAGAAAATAGAAATAAGCCAGACTGAGTAAAAGTTTATGTGAAGGTGGAGCCGATCTTTTGTGGCAGCAGTTTCTTGGCCACAGATCTTGGGATCTGTGGGATTGTGAGTGTTGACCGCGGGGATTTTGGGAATCTGGTGCGGATCCTCTCACGGCCTCATGGAACTGTAAAAGGGAAATGAATCTTCAATGGGCGTTAACGTCCCCCAGTGCCCCGGTCTGCCACAAAATCCCAGTAACAGAGGGATCCCATCCCATGGATCCCATCCCATGGATCCCATCCCAT
>NW_015380680.1:0-1087 GCF_001522545.3 Parus major
GGGTCCCGGTTCGGGTCCCGGTCCGGGGTCCCGGTTGGGTTCGGGGTCCCGGTTCGGGGTCCCGGTTCGTTTCGGGGTCCCGGTTGGGGTCCCGGTTGAGTTGGGGGTCCCGGTTCGGGGTCCCGGTCCGGGGTCCCGGTTCGTTTCGGGGTCCCGGTTGGGGTCCCGGTTGAGTTGGGGGTCCCGGTTCGGGGTCCCGGTTCGGTCTCGGTTGGGGTCCCGGTTCGGTCCCGGTTCGGTTCGGGGTCCCGGCACTCACCTCTTCCCAGCGGATGAATTTGCTGCCCCGCACGAGCAGCTCGGGCACGCGCGGCGGCTCCAGCGGGAGCGCGCCCGGAACCGGACCCGGCACCGGCACCGGACCCGGCACAAAACCGGGACCCGAGCCCGGGACAGAACCGGGACCCGGCACCGGACCCGGCACAGAACCGGCAACGGAACCCGGGACAGAACCGGGACCGGGCCCCGGCACAGAACCGGCACCGGAACCCGAGCCCGGGACGGAACCGGGACCCGGCACCGGGGCAGAACCCGGACCCGACCCCGAGCCCGGGACGGAACCGAGCCCCGGCACCGGCACCGGGACAGAACCGGGACCGGAACCCGAGCCCGGGACAGAACCGGGCCCCGGCACCGACCCAGACCCCGGGACCGGGACCGGGAGCGGCGCCGCCATCGCTGCCGGGAGGGGGCGTGGCCGGAGGAGGGGGCGTGGCCAGGGAGGGGCGTGGCCGGTGTCAATCACGAGGGCGCGGCCCGGGCTGGGTGCGGTCATTGCCCCCCTGACCCGGAAAGGGGCGTGGCCTAAAGGGGGCGTGGCCTCGGTGGGCGTGGCTATGGTAATGAGGTGCGGGGCAGTGCGCGCTGTGTGGGCGTGGCCACGGATGTGCACGATCCTGATTGGGCGTCACCACAAGTGGGCGTGGCCAGGAGTGGGCGTGGTCCCGGTGGGCGTGGCCAGGCGCGGACACAAAGGCGCCCCCGCGGCGGCGGAAGCGGCGGCGGCGGCGGCGGAGGGAAATCTTGTTTGGTCAGAGTCTCCGAACTGTGCGGTGACTTCTGAGCCCCGATCAATACGTGTCTGTCC
>NW_015380681.1:0-1064 GCF_001522545.3 Parus major
ATGCTCCCTGAAGCGACTCAGAGGAGGAGGAATGTGGCTCTGCCTACGGGGTGCAATGTAGGCAAAGCCGGGATCTCCATCCTCACGGGTAAACCCGGAGTCCCCTTCGGCTTGAAAGTCCAGGGGTGTCATCTCTAACCAGTCTCTCCTCGGTCATGGCGAGGCAAGCAGAGTTGGTGGGTAGTGTCCCTTGATCACGACCTTAGGGCATTGCCCTCAGTTTCTTTATTTAGTGTTCTGATGCTCCACAGATCGGGTTTTTTGGCCGAGGTGGTGTTCTTTGGTAGCTGATTTGCATAAGCCCTGATCGCCATCTTGGGAAGTCCGTCTACCTTCGGCTGTCGCTTTGGGAAGTCTCTGGTTGCCATGTTGCCGTGCCGGGAGGCCTCCAACTGCGATCGCCGTGCTGGGAGGTCTCGAACCCCGGCCGCTGTGCCGGGCCGCCGTGCCGGGTCGCCGCGCCGGGCCACTGCATCGGGCTGCAGTATTGGGCGGTTTCTAACTAGAGCAACAAGGAACGGTTTGGCACGGGACTCGGAACAGGAACGTTTCAGAACCTGGAACAGAGGCTGCAAAAGAACACTTGCAAAACCTTGGCCGGCCCTGGTCGCTGGGGTGTCCCCGACCCAGGGCACGGTCATACAGGAGCAACGTGGAACAGTTCAGCATGAGCCCAGAACTGGAACGCCTAAGAAGAGAGGCTAGGGAGAAACACCCACGAAACATGGACTACAGGTACGGCTTATTTATATCACAGTGGTGTCACAGAGAGGGAAAAGTGGCTCCCTCATGGGTGTGATGTCACAGAGAAGGGAATTCTGAGGCTGCCACTGCTCTGGTGTCACAGAGAGGCGTAGATTGGGCCTGTCACATCTGTAATGTCACAGAGAGGGGAATAATGGGTCTGTCACCACTGTGATGTTCCATCGGGGCTGAACTTAAGGCTGTCATGGCTGTGATGTCACAGATAAAGGAAACCTGAGTCTGTCACTGCTGTGGTGTCACAGAGAGGGGAAAACTGGAGTAATCACTGTGGTGCAGTTCCAGAGAAAGTTACACAAGTG
>NW_015380682.1:0-1014 GCF_001522545.3 Parus major
AATTCCCGCTTCATTTCCCGCTCCCGGTTCAGTTCCCGGTCCCGGTCCATTTCCCGGTCCCTGTCCCAGTTCAGTTCCCGCTCCCGGTCCATTTCCCGGTCCCTGTCCCAGCTCAGTTCCCGGTCCCGGTCCATTTCCCGGTCCCGTTCCCTGTTCCCGGTCCATTTCCCGTTCCCGGTCCACCCCGGTACAGCTTCCCGAGTCTCCATCTCCATCCCGGTCCCGGCTCCCCAATCCCGGTCAATCCCCGGTTCTGGTCCATGCCCCGTTCCCCTGCCCGGTTGGGTTCGCGGTCCCGGTTTGGGTTCCCAGTCCCGGTCCCGGTTCGGGTTCCCGGTCCCGGTTCGTTACCCGTCCCCGCTAGAGCTCCCCGATCCTCCCGTCCATCCCCTGCTCTGTGTCGGTGCCGGTGCCCCATCCCCGGTTCCCCTGCCCTGTTCCCGCTCCATCCCCGGTTTCCAATCCCGGTCCCGCTTCTGGTTCCCAGTCCCGGTCCCGGTTCGGGTTCCCGGTTCCGGTTTGGGCTCCCAGTCCCGGTCCCGGTTCGTTACCCGTCCCCGCTAGAGCTCCCCGATCCTGCCGTCCATCCCCTGCTCAGTGTCGGTCCCAGTTCCCGCTCCATCCCCGGTTCCCGGTCCCGGTTCCCGCTCCATCCCCGCTTAGGGTTCCCGGTCCCGGTTCCAGTTCGGGTTCCCGGTCCCGGTTCTGGTTCCCGGTCCCGGTTCGGGTACCCGTCCCCGCTAGAGCTCCCCGATCCTCCCGTACATCCCCTGCTCTGTGCCGGTCCCAGTTCCCGCTCCATCCCCAGTTCCCAATCCCGGTTCTCGCTCCATCCCCGGTTTCCAATCCTGGTCCCGGTTCGGGTTCGGGTTCCCGGTTCCTGTTCGGGTTCCCGGTTCGGGTACCTGTCCCCGGTACAGCTCCCCGATCCTGCCGTCCATCCACCGCTCCGTGTCGGTCCCGGTGCCCCATTCCCAGTGCCCAATCCCGGTTCCCGCTCCATCCCCGGTTCCC
>NW_015380683.1:0-1012 GCF_001522545.3 Parus major
GTGTCCTCCCAGTGCTCCCAGTGTCCTCCCAGTTACCCCCAGGCCCTTCCCAGTCCCCTCCCAGTTACCCCCAGGGCCCTCCCAGTGCTCCCAGTAACCCCCAGTTACTCCCAGTCCCCTCCCAGTGACCTCCCAGTGCCTCCCAGTGACCCCCAAGGCTTTCCCGGTTACTCCCAGTGCCCTCCCAGTGCTCCCAGTAACTCCCACTCCTCTCCCAGTAACCCCCAGGGCTCTCCCATTGCCCTCCCAGTGCTCCCAGTTACCCCCAGGGCCCTCCCAGTGCCCTCCCAGTGGCCCCCAAGGCCTTCCCAGTGCTCCCAGTAACCCCCAGTGCCCTCCCAGTGCTACCAGTGTCCTCCCAGTTACCCCCAGGGCCTTCCCAGTGCTCCCAGTTCCTTCCCAGTGACCTCCCAGTTACCCCCAGTGTCCTCCCAGTGACCCCCAGTAACTCCCACTCCTCTCCCAGTAACTCCCAGTGTCCTCCCAGTGACCCCCAGGGCCCTCCCAGTGCTCCCAGTAACTCCCACTCCTCTCCCAGTTACCCCCAGGGCCCTCCCAGTGGCCTCCCAGTGCTCCCAGTTATCCCCAGGGCCCTCCCAGTGCTCCCAGTCCCCTCCCAGTTACCCCCAGGGCCCTCCCAGTTATCCCAAGTAACCCCCAGTCCCCTCCCAGGGCCCTCCCAGTGCTCCCAGTAACTCCCACTCCTCTCCCAGTTACCCCCAGGGCCCTTCCAGTTACTCCCAGTTACCCCCAGTGACCTCCCAGTGCTCCCATTTCCCTCCCAGTGACCCCCAGGGCCCTCCCAGTTACTCACAGTGTCCTCCCAGTGACCTCCCAGTGTTCCCAGTTCCCTCCCAGTTCCCTCCCAGTCCCTCCCACTCCCTTCCCAGTGCTCCCCATTACCCTCCCAGTGCCCCCCAGTCCCTCCCAGTCCCTCCCACTCCCTCCCAGTCCCTCCCAGTATCCCCAGTTCCCACCTGGAAGTGCAGGATCTTGCCGTAGGTCTCTCCCA
>NW_015380684.1:0-1076 GCF_001522545.3 Parus major
CCCCCCGCCCCTCCCCGCCCCCGCAGCTGTCCCCTCCTGTCAGGGAGTTGTGCAGAGCCAGAAGGTCCCCCCCGAGCCTCCTTTTCTCCAGGCTGAGCCTCCTCAGCTCCCTCAGCTGCTCCAGCTCTGTTCCCTTCCCTGGACACGGTCCAGCCCCTCCGAGTTTTCCTTTTTGGGAGGGGCAGAACTGGACACAGCCCTCGAGGGCTTTCAGCAGTGTCTGGCACAGCCCCCGCTCCCGTTGCCACCGCGGGGCTGGGAGAGCCACCTTGCTGTGCTCGGGTCTTTGGTTCAGCAGGACACGAGCGAGGGGGGAGAGAAAGCCCCAGCGGGCACTGGATCCATCCAGCAGTGTCTGTTTTGGGTGCAAACCTGGGTGTTTGGGGCACGTTGGTGCTGGTGGTTTGTCCCCAGGCTGGAGGGCTGTGACACAGGCCCAGGATGCAGCTGAGGGACAAGGAGGTGGCAGTCCCCGAGTCCCACATGTCTCACAGCCAAGGAGGTCAGTTTGGGAAGAGAAATGGAGCAAATGGCAGGGAAAGTCCTGATGGGATCGCCCCAAATCCTCTCTGTGCTTCCCCACCGCCCCTCCCCCGTATTGCCAAGGATGTGCCTTGCTGCCCAGGAAGGGGATTTGCAGCTTTGCCCCTTTTCCAGCATCCCACGGATGCTCGGGCTGCCCCGCCAGCTCGGAGCCGGCTCCTGCTCGCCAGGGCTCTTCCCTGAGGAGTGAGGAGGAGTGAGGAGGAGGAGTGAGGAGGACACGGGGAAGGGCCGGTGCGGGAGCTGGGAGGGGAGGAGGATGTCGGGCCGGAGGAGGAAGGATCGGCGGGCGCGGGACAAGGCAGCACGGAGGCACGGAGACGGGAGGAGAGATTTTATTGGGGCCGGCCCGGGTGCGAGAAGGCCGGAGCGCGGCCGGGGGGAGTCAGGGGATGTCCATGGGCGAGGGGCAGCGAGCGCTTGTCCCGCTCCGCTCAGTTCTGCGCGACCACCTGGAAGGGAGAAAGGGCCGGGCTGAAGGGCCGGGGCCGGGGCCGGTGCAGCGGTGCCCCGAGAGCGCTGGGGCCGAGCCC
>NW_015380685.1:0-1034 GCF_001522545.3 Parus major
GAGCTCCAACCGCCCCCAAAACCCCTCCGGAGACCCCCCCAGCGACCCCCGCCTGCAGAGACCCCCCCGTCCCTCCGACCCCCGGCTCCGGGACCCCCGGCTGGCCCGGAATTGCGAGCCCCCCGCTCTGGATCATCCCTCGGATCCTCGGCTGGCTCGGCACGGCGCCGGCGGCGCCCAGAAAGCGGCGGAGGATGAGGATGGAGAGCGGATGCTGCGGGATAAAGCCCTGAGCATCCCCCTGGACGCCGTTCCCGGATATTCCCAGCGGGATCCGCGCTCGCAGCTCCAGCAGTTTTCCCACATCCGCAAGGACGTGGTGTTGGTCCGGCCTCCCTTCGCTCGCTCCGTGCTCTGGAGCCCCGAGGATCTCATCCCGCTCCCCGTTCCCAAGCAGGATCCCCTTCCTGTTGTCCTTCCTCCTCCTCCTCCTCCTCCTCCTCACGACCCTCGGCTTCTCCGGCCGCCCTCGGATCCTCGGACGCCTCGTGCGGCTTCATCCGAATCCTCCTCATCCTCCTCATCCTCCTCCTCATCCTCCTCGGCTCTTCCCGACTTCGAGCTCCTCTCCCGCATCCTCAAGAGCGTCGCGTCCTCCTCGTCCGGGGACAAACCCAGCGACCCCCGCGTGCGCAAAGACCCCCGGCTCCAGAAACCCCCGGAATGCGGCGACCCCCGGCTCCAGAAACCCCCGGAATGCGGCGACCCCCGGCTCCAGAAACCCCCGGAATGCGGCGATTCCCAATCCGATCCCGGCCCGGCCATCGCTCCCTACGACCCTCGGCTGAGCTGGGGAGGCTCCGGCCAGAGCAGCGTCCTGAGCGCCATCAGCCTTTACGACCCTCGGACTTGCAGCTCATCCAAAGAACCCCAAAACGATGGGAATTCATCCCAAAAAAATCCCGGGGATGGGGGGAAAAAATTCCCCAAGGATCCGCCGCCCTTCGTGCGGCGCTCGGCGTTGGAACAGGCGGAGGAGAAAGGGGAGAGCTCGGACAGGTACAACAGCTACAACCGGCCACGAGGAGCCAAAA
>NW_015380686.1:0-1034 GCF_001522545.3 Parus major
TCGGAGCTGGGCGTGGGCGCTGGCGTTGCCGTGGGCGTTGTGGGCGCGGCAGGTGAAGCCCCCCGAGTCCCCCCGGGCCAGCGGGCCCAGGCGCAAGGAGCCGTTGGTGAAGGCGAAGGCGCGCTCGTCCTCCAGAGCCGGCTCCTGCCGCGGGCCCAGCCTGACCAGGAGTAAACCAGGAGTAAACACGGAGTAAACACGGAGTAAACACGGAGTAAACACGGAGTAAACCAGGAGTAAACCGGGAGTAAACCGGGAGTAAACACGGAGTAAACCAGGAGTAAACCGGGAGTAAACCGGGAGTAAACCGGGAGTAAATGGGGAGTAAACACGGAGTAAACCGGGAGTAAACCGGGAGTAAACCGGGAGTAAACACGGAGTAAACAGGGAGCAAACCGGGAGTAAACGGGGAGTAAACGGGGAGTAAACCGGGAGTAAACACGGAGTAAACCAGGAGTAAACATGGAGTAAACCGGGAGTAAACAGGGAGTAAACAGGGAGTAAACCGGGAGTAAACAGGGAGTAAACCGGGAGTAAATGGGGAGCAAACAGGGAGCAAACCGGGAGTAAACGGGGAGTAAACCGGGAGTAAACACGGAGTAAACCGGGAGTAAACACGGAGTAAATGGGGAGTAAATGGGGAGTAAATGGGGAGTAAACGGGGAGTAAATGTGGAATGAATGTGGAGTACACGTGGAGTAAATGTGGAGTACACGTGGAGTAAACACGGAGTAAATGTGGAGTAAACATGGAGTAAACGTGGAGTAAACGTGGAGTAAATGTGGAGTAAACACGGAGGAAACACTGAGGAACCATGGAGTAACAGGGGAGTAATGGGGAGTAATGAAGGCGTAAGGGAGGAGTAACCAGGGAGTAATGGGGGAGTAAGGGAGGAGTAATGAGAGAGTAACAGAGGAGTAACCACCAAGTAACAGAGGAGTAACCGCAGAGTAACGGAGGAGGAATTGGGGAGGAACAGTGGAGTAAAGGCAGAGTAAGGGAGGGTTAAGGGAGGAGTAAGGGCAGAGTAACAG
>NW_015380687.1:0-1026 GCF_001522545.3 Parus major
TGGGGATTGGGATTGGGATTGGGATTGGGATTGGGATTGGGGAGTGGGAATGGGGATGGGGATGGGGATTGGGAGTGGGGATTGGGATTGGGATTGGGATTGGGATTGGGATTGGGAGTGGGGATGGGGATTGGGATTGGGGAGTGGGAATGGGGATTTGGGGATTGGGATTTGGGGATTGGGGAGTGGGGATTGGGGATGGGGGATTGGGATTGGGATTGGGATTGGGGAGTGGGATTTGGGAGTGGGGATTGGGGATTGAGGAATTGGGATTGGGATTGGGGAGTGGGATTTGGGAATTGGGGATTGGGATTGGGATTGGGATTTGGGAATGGGGATTGGGATTGGGGGATTGGGGAGTGGGGATTGGGATTGGGATTGGGATTTGGGGATTGGGATTGGGGAGTGGGATTGGGGATGGGGGATTGGGATTTGGGATTTGGGGGATGGGGATTTGAGGATTTGGGAATTGGGATTGGGGGATGGGGGATTGGGAATGGGGGATTGGGATTTGGGGATTGGGAATGGGGGATTGGGATTTGGGGATTGGGGATTGGGGATTGGGGATTGGGGAGTGGGATTGGGATTGGGGTTTGGGGATTGGGGGATTGGGGATTGAGGATTTGGGATTTGGGATTTGGGGGATGGGGATTGGGATTTGGGATTTGGGATTTGGGGATGGGGTTTGGGATTTGGGATTTGGGGATTGGGGATTGGGGGATTGGGATTTGGGATTTGGGGATTGGGATTTGGGATTGGGATTTGGGATTTGGGGATTGGGATTTGGGATTGGGATTTGGGGATTTGGGGATTGGGATTTGGGAATTGGGGATTGAGGAATTGGGATTTGGGATTTGGGGATTTGGGATTTGGGGATGGGGTTTGGGATTTGGGATTTGGGGGATGGGGATTGGGATTGGGCATTTGGGATTTGGAATTGGAGATTGGAGATTGGGGAATGGGGATTTGGGAATTGGGGATTGGGGATTGGGGATTGGGATTGGGATTTGGGATTTGGGATTTGGG
>NW_015380688.1:0-1034 GCF_001522545.3 Parus major
CCCTCTGTTGTGACGCCACGGTGATGACATCATCACTAAACGAGCATGACGTCATTGCTGTCCCCGATGACGTCATCGCTGCCCTCCCAAGGGGGCGTGGCTTCTAAAAGGGGGCGTGGTCACCCCAAACCACCATGGCCTGTCCATATATGGGCATCGGGGGGGAGGGTCTAAAGGGGGCGTGGCCTGTCCATATATGGTCATTTAGTGTCTGAAAGGGGGCGTGGCCTGCCCATATATGGACATTTAGTGTCTGAAGGGGTGTGGCCTGCCCATATTTGGGCATTGGGGAGCCTGAAAGGGGGCGTGGCCTGTCCATATATGGACATTTAGTGTCTGAAAGGGGGCGTGGCCTGCCCATATATGGACATTTAATGTCTGAAAGGGGGCGTGGCCTGTCCATATATGGACATTTAGTGTCTGAAGGGGCGTGGCCTGTCCATATTTGGGCATTGGGGAGACTGGAAGGGGGCGTGGCCTGCCCATAAATGGACTTTTAGTGTCTGAAAGGGGGCGTGGCCTGCCCATATTTGGGCATTGGGGAGCCTGAAAGGGGGCGTGGCCTGCCCATATATGGTCATTTAGCGTCTGAAGGGGCGTGGCCTGCCCATATTTGGGCATTGGGGAGCCTGAAAGAGGGCGTGGCCTTTTCAAGGGGGCGTGGCCTATCCATATATGGACACTGCTAAGCCACAAGTGGGCGTGGCTTAAAAGGGGAGTGTCCACACCCATATATGGGCATGGTGGCTTAAAGGGGCGTGGCCTTGCCATATATGGACATTGGGGAGCCTGAAAGGGGGCGTGGCCTTTCAAGGGGGCGTGGCCTGTCCATATATGGACACTGCTAAGCCACAAGTGGGCGTGGCTTAAAGGGGGCGTGTCCACACCCATATATGGGCATGGTGGCTTAAAGGGGCATGGCCTTGCCATATATGGGCATGGTGTATTAAAGGGGCGTGGCCTGTCCATATATGGGTGTGGTGTATTAAAGGGGCGTGGCCTTGCCATATATGGGCATGGTGGCTTAAAGGGGC
>NW_015380689.1:0-1121 GCF_001522545.3 Parus major
GCCTTGGACAATTCCAGGGATCCAGAGGCAGCCCCAGCAAATCCGGGAAACTTCTGCAATTTCTTGGAATCAGCCCTCCACCACGGTATTTTTCCTTGGATCACAGTTCCATTTTCACCTCTTCCCACCCGTAGCTCCTGTGGGACAATGACATTTGATGGATGTTTAGATTTAATAGATATTTATTATATTTCACGGATATTTGCATTTTATGGACATTTTTCCGTTCCCAGTGGAAATTCCTGCGCAGCATTGGCAGAGCCGCTTCCCTCCGGCAGCAGGCAGGGAGCAAACACCTCCAAATTTCCAAATTCCCGGAGAATTCCTTGGATTTTAGACGAGGTGCTGAGATCCTCAGCATCCCAAACCCTCCTGTGATCCAGCAGGAAGGGAGGGGGCCTCTCTCCAGGATCCCGCTCTGATTCCAGCTCGCTCTCGGGTGGGATTTCCCTGCTCCAACCCTATTTATAAACCTGAGATCGTTATCCGGGAGCAGGGAGCCGAGGGAAGTTTCCATGGAATGCTCAGGAAACGACTCTCAATGGCCAGACAGAGCGGCAGCCTCCGAAGGAGCCTCCTGGGAAAAAGGAGGGATTTTCCCCTCGTGAGTCACGGTTTGTTGAGCTCGACACGGGCAACAACATCCAGGAGGGGAGGTCCTGGAACGGAGGAGAAATCCATGGATTTGGAAGGGTCCTGGCAGCGGATTCACCATTCCAGTTGCCTGCAAATTCCAAAAGAAATTCAGTTTAATCCCATCGGCAGCAAGGATGAACTCAAGACTCTCCAATTTAAGGCACTAACAAAGGGAAAAGGTGCAAATCCCAGGAATTCAGAGGAATTCCGTTGCCATACGGGAATTGCAGGCAGATAGGACATGAATCCCTTCCAAGCTTGGATGGATTAAGGAAAATCTGTCTTTCCACTGGGTCTGGTTTATTTCTTTCCATCCAATTAAAAGCATTTAATACAAATTAAATTAATTCATGGGCTGGGCACTGCTGAGGTCACACCTGGAATTCTGTGACTGGTGCAGGATGTGGAGGGGCTGGTGCGTTTCCAGGGAAGGGAACAGAGCTGGGAAGGGGCTGGAGAATTCCTGAGGGAGCTGGGAAGGGGCT
>NW_015380690.1:0-1077 GCF_001522545.3 Parus major
TTTTGGAGGCTCCAAGGGGTTTTTATTCCATGAATCCCCAAAAATGCCAAAATTCCCAATTTTTGGAGCTTCCCAGGCGGGAAAAAAAGGGCAGGAAAAAAAGGGTAGGAAAAGAATTCCTGAGGGGGGGAAAAAGGCGGGAAAAAAAGGCGGGAAACCTTTTTTCTGAGGGGAGAAAAAAGGCGGGAAAAAAAAGGCGGGAAAAAAAAGGCGGGAAAATTTTTTGTGAAGGAGAAAAAAAGGCGGGAAAATATTTCATGAGGGGAGAAAAAAGGCGGGAAAAAGGTGGAAAAAAAAGGCGGGAAAACTTTTTGTGAGAGAGGAGAAAAAGGGCGGGAAAAAAAGGCGGGGAATTTTTTTTTATGGGGGAGGGGAAAAAGGCGGGAAAATCATTCCTGAGGGAGAAAAATGGTGGGAAAAAAAGGCGGGAAAACCTTTTGTGAGGGGAGGAAAAAGGCAGGAAAAAAAGGTGGGGGGGAAAAAGGGCGGGAAAACCATTCCTGTGAGGGAAAAAAAGACGGGAAAAAAAGGGCGGGAAAACTTTTGTGCAGGAGGGAAAAGAGTGGGAAAAAGGGCGGGAAAAAAAGGCGGGAAAATATTTAATGAGGAGAGAAAAAAGGCAGGAAAAAGAGGCAGAAAAATTTTTTATGAGGGGGGAAAAAATGGCGGGAAAAAATCCTGAGTAGGGAAAAAAGGCGGGAAAAAAAGGGCGGGAAAACCTTTTGTGAGGGAGGAAAAAAAGGTGGGAAAAAAAAAGGCGGGAATATTTTTGTGAGTGGGGAAAAAAAGGCGGGAAAAAATTCCTGAGAGGGAGGAAAAAGGCGGGAAAAAGGTGGGAAAAAAGAGACAGGAAAATTTTTTATGAGGGGGGAAAAGGGCGGGAAAAAAAAGGCGGGAAAATATTTCATGAGGGGAGAAAAAAGAAGGGAAAAAAAGGGCAGGAAAACTTTTTATGAGGGGGGAAAAAAAGGCGGGAAAAAATTCCTGAAGGGGGAAAAAAAGGCGGGAAAAAAAGGTGGGAAAACCTTTTGTGAGGGAGGAAAAAAAAAAGGCGGGAAAAAAATTCCTGAGGGGGGG
>NW_015380691.1:0-1065 GCF_001522545.3 Parus major
TTTTTTTTTTTTCATGTTACCTCTATTCTCAGTTTAGGGTTTTCTTCTCTGGGAGATGCATTATCTTTGTAAAACAAAACATTGCTTTCTCCAATTTTTTTTTTCTGTTAATGGCAAAGAATGGAAATAGAATAAAGTTTTACTGATTTTGAAAAAATCCTCACTGTGCTCAGTCTCTTCTTTCTTCAGTAGGGGCTGTGTTATCCCCATCACAGGTTTCTGTCCTGTTGCCTCCAGTTCTCACATCACCCTGAGGAATTTCTGTGTTTTATTCCAGTTTGCACAAAGCAGGGAGCTTCCTCTGAAAGGCCCCTTCATCAACGCAGCACTATTTCTACAAATATATTATTACATCTATTATAACAAACAGCAACATTCACTGGTTACAAATTACATCACTTCCAATTAGCACCCAAGTCCCTGCTTATGAGATCTCTCCCTCCCCCTCATGCTCAGCCCCAGGTGAGTTCTCTGCATTTGCGGTGGGGTCTGATGGCAGCAGGGGCTTAGTGCTCGGTGTTTGGGATGGATCCCCACTGCTGGAATCGCCTGTCCAGGTTCCTGCTCCCTTCCTCTTGGAATTGTGCTCTCTTATCCTTAAAAGATGAGACAAGTGCACGATGCTCCCACCTCAGCTGCTTACCCAGAACTGCCCAGCTCCAGCTACCAGCCTTTTAAAAAGCACAAAGTTTGACTTAAACCCCTTTTCAAATCGCGAGAGGCTCGGTGTCATTTCTGATTTAAAAACTACTGGCTGTGGGCTCGGTGTCGTTCCCCCTCTAAAGCCTCGTGCTCGGTGCCGTTCCCCGTTTAGAGCCCCGTGCTTCGACCTCGGTGCTGTTGCCGGTTCGGAGCCGCGGTGCTGGTGCTGCCGCGTCCTTCCCGTGTCCCTCCGTATCCCGTGTCTCTGTCCCTCTCCTGTCCCTGTCCCTCCCGTGTCCCGCCGTGTCCCAGTCCCGCCATGTCCCTGTCCCGCCATGTCCCGCGTCCCCGTCCCCCCTGTGTCCCTCCGTGTCCCCCGTGTCGCGCCCGTGTCGCGTGTGCGGAAGCGGCGCGGGCGGTGAC
>NW_015380692.1:0-1065 GCF_001522545.3 Parus major
ATGACCATGATGACCACCATGACCTTGATGACCACCATGACCACAATGACCACGGTGACCACCATGACCTTGATGACCACCATGACCTTGATGACCACCATGACCTTGACGACCACCACAACCACCGCGACCGTGATGACCTCAGCAGCTCATCCCGCGATGACGAAGCCGAGGAGGACCTGGAAGATCTGGAGGAGCTTGAGGAGGACGAGGAGCCCCATTTCCACACCAACCCCCTGTTCCAGCACCCTCTGCCCCCGGGTGTCCCCACGTGGCGCCCACACCGTGTCACCCTGCCCGGTGATGGGGACACCCCCGGCCTCGGTGTCACCCTCGGGTGTCACCCCCCGGGAGGAGCCACCACCGTGGACGTCACCGCGGGCTGGGGTCAGTGAGGTCACCCCGACCTTTGGGGTTCATTTGGGGTGGGGTCACCACGCTGGTGGGGACCCACCTCTGGTGTCTTCTTCTCACCAGGACCCCCCAGACCCCCGGGCCCGGCGCTCTCGGACCCCCCGGATCCGCTCCAGGAATTTGGGGACCCCCCGGATCGGCTCCAGGAATTTGGGGATCCCAAGGATCCACTCCAGGAATTTGGGGATCCCAAGGAACGGCTCCAGGAATTTGGGGACCCCCCGGATCGGCTCCAGGAATTTGGGGATTCCTCGGATCAGCTCCAGGAATTTGGGGACCCCCCAGATCGGCTCCAGGAATTTGGGGACCCCCCGGATCCGCCCCTGGAATTTGGGGACCCCCCGGATCGGCTCCAGGAATTTGGGGATCCCCCGGATCCACTCCAGGAATTTGGGGATCCCAAGGATCCACTCCAGGAATTTGGGGACCCCCCGGATCGGCTCCAGGAATTTGGGGATCCCCCGGATCCACTCCAGGAATTTGGGGATCCCCCGGATCCACTCCAGGAATTTGGGGACCCCAAGGATCCACCCCAGGAATTTGAGGACCCCAAGGATCGGCTCCAGGAATTTGGGGATCCCCAGGATCGGCTCCAGGAATTTGGGGATCCCCCGGATCCACCCCCGGAATTTGGGGACCCCCCCAGCCCCC
>NW_015380693.1:0-1076 GCF_001522545.3 Parus major
TTTTGTAAATGACGTCACCGTTGTACTGGGATAAAGAAACACAGATTTCATCTGAGTCTTCTTTTTATGCTCTACACTCTGCTGTTTCCATTTAAGAAATTCTTAATGGTTTTTAACGGCCAGGATCAGAAATGTTTTGTTGCAGGTGATCTTTGTGTTGGTATTTGGTGTCTCTGCAGGAAGGAAAGCAGGGAATAATCCCCAGGGGCAGGGAATCTGAGCAAATTGCAATGCTGGAAAACCAATTTTTCCCTTACAAATTGACACTGCCCTTGGCCACACCGGAGCTCCGGGCTAGCTCTACGGTGCTCCTCCGGCACGGGCAGTCGCCAGGAGTGGGGAACTGCAGGCGAAAGGCGATCCCACTGCAGAACCTTCTGAGCACCAAATCCTGCTGGGCTCTGCCAGATCAGGCATCGTGGGTGGTGGCAAAAGGATGGAGGAGACTCACTCGGCTGTAGTTCCCAGGAACAGGTTTATTCGGGAGAGGAGATGAGCACAAGCGCCTGGGCTGGACCAAAACAGAACCGAAGAGAGCCCAGAGCACCTCTGTGAACTGGGTCTTATCTCAGGGCCGGGCACAGGCCAGGGCCCAATGGGAGCTCACGGAGGAGGGGTAAGGAGAGGAGGTCACAATGTCAGGGACCAATGGGGATAAAAAGAAGGTGGGAACATAACATAACAACCTATAACTATCGAGGAATGGATGATATACAAGGAAGGAGCTGGAAGGAGAGGTAAGGTTTACAGTGATGGATGGGGGGAGATGGGGCAGGGAAAGGTGATTGATGAGGAACAGTCAGGAAAACTGGGAGAGGTTTACATAACAGACAAACGGAACCAACCAAAGCAGTAAAAGGGGGAGAACCAGGAACATACCAAACAGATGAAATAATAACAGTTTTAACAGAACTGAATAAACATACAACAGCAACATATTTGGGCTCCTTGAACACTGAGGACATGGGAAGGGGAGTACAAAGCTCCATTCACTTCTGACATGGGGTGTCACTGTTCATGTGCCAGCACTTCCTTAGTTGTGAAGTGAAATAAAAGCAACCAACAAAACCCCACCC
>NW_015380694.1:0-1012 GCF_001522545.3 Parus major
GGAGCGGAAGGGCTCGGGGAAGCCCCCCGGGGGGACCCCGATGTGTCCCTGCAGGAATTCCACCACGCTCTGGGGGAAGGAGAGCTCGTCCGCCCGCGCCTCCACCTCGGCGCGGGACAGCCCGTTCTGCACCATGAACTGCGCCAGGTCACCAACCACCTTGGAGGACGGTGTCACCTGCGGGGACACACGCCGGGGGTCACCTCGGGTCACCGGGGGTCACCTCGGGTCACTAGGGGTCACCTCGGGTCACCTCGGGTCACCGGGGGTCACCACAGGTCACCTAAGGGTCACCTTGAGTCACCTAAGAGTCTCCTGCGGGGACACCGGGGACACCAGGGGTAACTTAAGGGTCATCTTGGGACACCAGGGGTCACCAGGGGTCACCACAGGTCACCTAAGGGTCAGCTAAAGGTCACTGGGGGACACCAAGGGTCACCTCAGGTCACTGGAGGTCACCTCAGGACATCTAAGGGTCACCTCGAGTCAGCTAAAGGTCACCAGGGGACACTGGGGACACTGGGGGTCACCACAGATCACCTCGGGTCACCTCGGGTCACTTGGGGTCACCACAGGACACCTAAGGGTCACCTTGGGTCCTCTAAAGGTCACCTCGAGTCACCTAAGGGTCACCGGGGGACACCGGGATGGTGCCCCATGGACACCACATGGACACTCTGCCCCACAGAGACCTTCTCCTGGAGACCACCCACCCCATGGACACCACCCACCCCACAGAGACCACCCACCCCATGGAGATCACCCCATGGACACCACCTGCCCCACGGAGACCTTCCCCTGGAGACCACCTGCCCCATGGAGACCTCCTGAAGACCACCCACCCTATGGACACCACCCACCCCATGGACACCATCCACCCCATGGAGATCACCCCATGGACACCACCTGTTCCATGGAGACCACCTGGAGACCACCCACCCCATGGACACCACCTGTTCCATGGAGACCTCCTGGAGACCACCCACCCCATGGCCACCACCCACCCCATGGA
>NW_015380695.1:0-1066 GCF_001522545.3 Parus major
GGAATTTTGGGATTTGGGTGCTCACGTTGCTGTAGATGTGCTGCAGCGCCTCGCGGGCGCTGGGCACGCCCAGGTCGGTGTTGAGCACCAGGCGCAGCCCCGAGGGCGTCTCCAGGTAATGCAGCCGGTACTTGCTGGTGTGGAACGACACGAACCCGTCCCGCCTGCGCGCTAAGGAGCCCAAAAAATCCCCAAAATCCCCAAAATCCCCGAAATTCCCCAAATCCCCCGCCCCCCCAATCCCGGGGAATCGCCTCCAGCCGCCAGAGCCACCCCCAGACCCCGAAATCCGCTTCAAAATCGCCCCAAATCTGACCCAAATCTTGAAGGTTTGGCGCTCTTCAAAACACCAAAATTCCCAAAATTCCCCAAAATTCCCCAAATTCCCCCAAATTCCCCAAATTCCCCCAAATTCCCCAAAATTCCCGAGGCTTCAGAATCCCCTCAGATCCCCCCCGAATCTCTCTCGGCTCTCCAGGAGCTCAAATCCCCCGAATTCCCGAATTCCAGAGGGTCCCCAAACCCTCGGGATTCTCCCAGACCCCAAATCCCCCCAAATTCCCAAAATCCTCACCCAAAATCTCCGAATCCCTCGGGATTTTTTTGGGATTCCTCCCCCCCGGATTTTTTTAGGACCCCCCTGGAATTTTTTGGGATCGGCTGAAGCTCCAGGGGGATCCAAAGATCCCCAAAAAAACCCCAATTGCTCCCAAAATTCCCCCAAAAAACCCAAATTCCTCCCAAAATTCCCCCAAAATCCCCCCAAATCCTCATCCAGGATCCCCCCATCCCCCATTTTTTGGGATCTGATCCCCTTTTTTGGGATTTCCCGGGGTTTTTTGGGATCCCAAATCCCGAATTTTCGGATACATGTCCGTGGGGCTCATCTTGGCCACGAAGGAGCGGAGCGAGAAAAGCATCCCAAACATCAGCTTGAATTCCTGGGAATTTGGGAAAATTTGGGGAATTCTGGGGGATTTTGGGAGAATTTCCAGACTTCCAAACTCCCAATTCCCAAAATTTCCCCGAATTCCCCATCCCAAAGCCCCAAATCCCCTCAAAATTC
>NW_015380696.1:0-1061 GCF_001522545.3 Parus major
GGACAGTGGGGATGGACAGTGGAGATGGACACCTGGAATGGACAATGGGGATGGACAATGGGGATGGACACCAGGAATGGACAGTGGGGATGAACAGTGGGGGATGGGAGTGGGGATGGGAGTGGGGATGGAAAATGGGGATGGAAAATAGGGATGGACACTGGGGATGGACACCAGGAATGGACAATAAGGATGACACTGGGGATGGACACTGGCAGTGGACATTGGAGATGGACACCAGGAATGGACAATAGGAATGGACACTGTGAAAGGAAACTGAGGATGGACACTGGGGGTGGACACTGGGGGTGGACACTGAGGATGGACACTGAGGATGGACACTGGCAGTGGACATTGGAGATGGACACTGGGGATGGATGGACAATCCTGCTGGTGGACACTGGGGATGGATGGACAATCCTGCTGGTGGACACTGGGGATGGATGACCCGAGGGATGGACATGAGATGGGCACTGGAGGTGGCAGTGGGGATGGCACCAGGGATGGACACTGGGGATGGACACTGAGGGTGACACTGAGGATGGACACTGGGAGTGGACACTGAGGGTGGACACTGAGGGTGACACTGAGGGTGACACTGAGGGTGACACCGAGGACAGACACTGAGGATGGACATGGGATGGACATGGGATGGACACCGGGGATGGACACTGAGGGTGACACTGAGGGTGACACTGAGGATGGACATGGGATGGACACTGAGGGTGACACTGAGGATGGACACTGAGGATGGACACTGAGGATGGACACTGGGGATGGACATGGGATGGACACCAGGGATGGACACTGGGGATGGACACTGAGGGTGACACTGAGGGTGACACCAAGGACGGACACTGGGGATGGACATGGGATGGACACTGAGGGTGACACTGAGGGTGACACTGAGGACGGACACCGGGGATGGACACTGAGGGTGACCCTGATGGTGACACCAAGGATGGACACTGAAGATGACCCCGATGGTGACACCAAGGACGGACACTGAGGATGGCACAGAGCACCACAGAGGGGCTGGCACTGGTGACAACGACCCGGAT
>NW_015380697.1:0-1003 GCF_001522545.3 Parus major
GGGATTGGGAATGACGGGATTGGGAATGACGGGAATGCTGGGAATGACGGGATTGGGAATTCAGGAATGACGGGAATGACGGGATTGATGGGAATGACGGGATTGGGAATGACGGGAATTCGGGAATGACGGGAATTCGGAATGACGGGAATTTGGGAATGACGGGAATGATGGGATTGGGAATTCGGGAATGACAGGATTGGGAATGACGGGATTGGGAATTCGGGAATGACAGGATTGGGAATGCCGGGATTGGGAATGACGGGAATTTGGGGATTGGGAATTTGGGGATTCCGGGAATTCGGGGATTGGGAATTCGGGGATTGGGGATTTGGGGATTGGGAACTCGGGGATTGGGAATTCAAGGATTGGGAATTCGGGGATTCGGGGATTCGGAAATTGGGGATTGGGAATTCCGGGAATTCGGGGATTGGGAATTTGGGGATTCCGGGAATTCGGGGATTCGGGGATTTGGGAATTCGGGGATTGGGAATTTGGGAATTCGGGGATTGGGAATTTGGGGATTCCGGGAATTCGGGGATTGGGAATTCGGGGATTGGGAATTCGGGGATTCGGGGATTCGGGGATTCGGGGATTCAGGGATTGGGAATTCCGGGAATTCGAGGATTGGGAATTCGAGGATTAGGAATTCGGGGATTGGGAATTCAGGGATTGGGAATTTGGGGATTGGGAATGGGGATTGGGAATGGGGATTGGGATTTGGGATTGGGAATGGGGAATTGGGATTTGGGGTGGGAATTGGGAATGGGAACTGGGATTGGGAATTTGGGAATGGGGATTGGGAATGGGAATTGGGATTTGGGAATAAGAATTGGGAATGGATTGGGAATTAGGGAGGGATTTGGGCTGGGATTTAGGCTGGGATTGCGGCTGGGAATGGGGATGGGATTCCCGGGAATTCCCAGCTCACCCCGGCCCCTCTCCAGGCCTGGAATGAGGATTTGGGAAGGATTTGGGGACAGGATTTGGGACAGGATTTGGG
>NW_015380698.1:0-1114 GCF_001522545.3 Parus major
GGAGACTGTTAGATGCAGTACAGCTACCTGAAAAGGTGGCCATCCTGCACATCAAAGCACACCAAAAAGTGAGCTCTGAACTGGAAGAAGGACGTGAGCTGGTGGACAAAGAGGCAAAAGATGCAGACAAAGGTAAGGTACTTAAAGAAGCAGTTGAGGCAACATTAGCTCATTATATGGGCGAAAGATCGTGGGCATTTTGCAGTGCCCTCGCTGCTTTTTGCAGTGGAAGAATGGATGGATATCGGGTATTTGATGTGGGATACGGCAATCATGGGAAAGAGTAAAGACGTAATAGCCCTCGGTTCAGTTTGGAAAGTTGTGTTAAATGCCCTACGGGATATGAAGGCGGAGTTCTCAGTAGCAGCAGCCGCTATAGACGCCATGGCGCCGTCTGATACAGACGCGCCGCAATCACCCCCTGCCGAGTCCAAAAGTCGTTTGAGTGCATTTTTCGGGGTTGGGCATGTCCGGCCAGCGAAGGGGCTTACCGGAAAGCAGTGTAGCACAGTGTCGGAACTCTTAAAATCCCAAGGGTGTGCCGATGCGGCTCCAGCCGCGCCGGCAGAGCACTCTGTGGTTCCGGCCGTGCAGGCGAAACCCGCCGCGGCTCCAGTCACGCCGGCAGAGCCTAAACCGGAAGTTACCCTGCCGAAAGCGGATGTAGAAATGACGGCTGCCCCGGATGGAGCGGGCGCCAGCTCCAGCAGGGCGGAGCCTGATACGTCAGCAGAAACGAGAGCCGCAAAGTGCAAACCAAAGATCTACCCTTCGACGCCATCTACCGTTCACTGGGGAAGACCGCAGGACATTCCTCTCCCCTCCGATGACGACATCTCTATGCATTCCGATGATGGGCAGCTTGCAACGGAAGCAGAGCCAACTGATGACAGCGCAGCGGCTAAGAAGGAGCTACTGGGGTGGCAACATCAAATGGAGCAACTTGTACAACAGCTCCAAGTTCGAATTGAACAAACATTACGTGCACATAAGGCGCAGCCTCAGCAAGAGAAAGCAGCTTCGCAGCAAACACCGAGACAACGAGCAGAGTCAGTCCAACAGCTACAGGATATGCTGCGTCCTGAGCCATCTGCTCCACCTTTGGAAATACTGT
>NW_015380699.1:0-1070 GCF_001522545.3 Parus major
GTGGCCGTGGTGGCCATGCTGGGGTGGCCATGCTGTGGCTGTGGTGGCCATGCTGGGGTGGCCATGCTGTGGCTGTGGTGGCCATGCTGGGGTGGCCATGCTGTGGCTGTGGTGGCCACAGTGGCCACGGTGGCCGCGGTGACCCCAGCCCCGCCCGCAGTGTGCGCGGGGACGCTGAACGGGCTGAGCGTGACCGGGGACGCGCAGCACCAGTACCAGACCCTGCACAAGATGTACAACAACTGCGAGATAGTCATGGGCAACCTGGAGATCGTCCTCATCGACCACACCCAGGACCTCTCCTTCCTCCAGGTGACCCCTGCGCGGCTTCGGGGGCACGTGGCCACTTCGGGGGGCACGTGGCCACCTCGGGGGGGATGTGACCACCTCGGGGGGGATGTGGCCACCTCGGGGGGCACGTGGCCACCTCACGGGGGGATGTGGCCACCTCGGGGGGGATGTGGCCACCTCGGGGGGGGTGTGGCCACCTCGTGGGGGGGATGGGGACCACGCAGGGGACATCAGGGGACATCGCTGCAGTCACTCAGGGGAGGACGTGGTCGGTTTGGGGGTGACACGGCCACCATGGGGACCATGTGGCCACCAAAAGGAGGTCATGGCCAGTGTGAAGGTGCTGTGGCCAGTGTGAAGGTGCCGTGGCCAGTGTGTAGGTGCCAGGACCACCACAGGGACTATGTGGCCACCAAAAGGAGGTCATGGCCAGTGTGAAGGTGCCATGGCCAGTGTGTAGGGGTTGTGGCCAGTGTGTAGGCGCCGTGGCCAGTGTGTAGGGGTCATGGCCAGTGTGTAGGTGCCATGGCCAGCAGCCGTGGCCAGTATGTAGTTGCCGTGGCCAGTGTGAAGTTGCCGTGGCCAGTGTGTAGTTGCCGTGGCCAGTAGCCCGAGGCCAGTGTATAGTTGCCATGGCCAGTGTGTAGGTGCTGTGGCCAGTGTATAGTTGCCGTGGCCAGTGTGTAGTTGCCATGGCCAGTAGCCCATGGCCAGTGTATAGTTGCCGTGGCCAGTGTATAGTTGCCGTGGCCAGTAGCCCATGGCCAGTGTATAGTTGC
>NW_015380700.1:0-996 GCF_001522545.3 Parus major
AATTTTAATTCTTGGAAAGAAATCTGGCTAGAAATTTTTATTCTCATTCTCTGTACTAGTTTAGATTTGTCAATGTTCATTTCCCAGCCTATGCACCAAATAATGGGGTGGGTTTTACCTTTAGCTAAAAATCACCAGAGTACTTACTTATTTCTTGCTGTGAGATACGGATTAGGAAAAGAGCAAAAGAGGCTTAAAATTTACAAGGAAGAAAGGAAGTCAATTAACACGAGTACAAGAATAAGAAATCAGAATAAAATCTCCAGAAACTTTACCCCCCACAAACCCCCAACCTTTTTTTTCCCAACTGACAACATAGAGACAAAACTTGGGATGTCAAAGCAGTACTAACTAGACAATACTTGTCTTTTCATTGGTCTCTGTAGGGAGAGAAGGAATTTTTTCTTGTCATTCCATGGAGAGTTCTCCACAAGAAAACAGTTTTCTCGTGGCTTTTCATTTCCAGGATGGGCAGCCACCTGGGAAAAAATTCTGCCATCCTGCCTTCTTCCCATTTTCACACCACTCAGAGGTCTGTTCATGGGCTGTCATCTCAAGGGGTATTTTGGAAGGATGAGTTATTCAAAGGCAAAGGTTCTCTTCATCTGTCTCTGTGATCATCCCTGGGAACAGAGGTTTTCCTCTTTCCCTGGGGGCCAAGGGCCTTTTTCAGCTCTCTCTGTCCCTCTCTGTTCAAGCATCTCATGGGATCACAGTTACTCCATTATCTGCGCTGCTTCAGCAATGGATTCCTTTGCTCAGATTTACAGATTGAATACTTCATTCTCCCCAATACTCTTTCATGAATGAAAGGAGTTATTTTCAGAACATTATTGTCCATCTCCAAGGCCTGACCAAAAGAATATTTCAGCTGATAAGAGCATGTCCTCCTTCTCCTTCCATCTGAGGCTTGAATTTCTTTTACTGACCATGATGTTTTATGGTTTCTCTCTCTGTGTCGTTTACTCTGACTTTTCTCTCACTAGAGAGGCAATT
>NW_015380701.1:0-1111 GCF_001522545.3 Parus major
TGGGCACACCTGGCTCCCCAATTCCTCATCCTTAACTGGGCACACCTGGCTCCCCAGTTCCTCACCCCATACTGGTCACACCTGGCTCCCCAGTTCCCCATCCTTAACTGGGCACACCTGGCTCCCCAGTTCCCCATCCCACACTGGTCACACCTGGCTCCCCAGTTCCTCATCCTTAACTGGTCACACCTGGCTCCCCAGTTCCTCACCCCACACTGGGCACACCTGGCTCCCCAGTTCCCCATCCCACACTGGGCACACCTGGCTCCCCAGTTCCCCATCCCACACTGGGCACACCTGGCTCCCCAGTTCCTCACCCCATACTGGTCACACCTGGCTCCCCAGTTCCTCATCCTTAACTGGTCACACCTGGCTCCCCAGTTCCTCATCCTTAACTGGGCACACCTGGCTCCCCAATTCCTCATCCTTAACTGGGCACACCTGGCTCCCCAGTTCCCCATCCCATACTGGTCACACCTGGCTCCCCAGTTCCTCATCCCATACTGGGCACACCTGGCTCCCCAGTTCCTCACCCCATACTGGTCACACCTGGCTCCCCAGTTCCCCATCCCACACTGGGCACACCTGGCTCCCCAGTTCCTCACCCCATACTGGTCACACCTGGCTCCCCAATTCCTCACCCCATACTGGGCACACCTGGCTCCCCAGTTCCCCATCCCATACTGGTCACACCTGGCTCCCCAGTTCCCCATCCCAGGTGGGCACACCTGGCTCCCCAGTTCCCCACCCCACACTGGGCACACCTGGCTCCCCAGTTCCCCATCCCAGGTGGGCACACCTGGCTCCCCAATTCCTCATCCTTAACTGGGCACACCTGGCTCTCCAATTCCTCACCCCATACTGGGCACACCTGGCTCCCCAGTTCCTCACCCCATACTGGGCACACTTGGCTCCCCAGTTCCTCACCCCATACTGGGCACACCTGGCTCCCCAGTTCCCCATCCCACACTGGGCACACCTGGCTCTCCAATTCCTCATCCCATACTGGTCACACTTGGCTCCCCAGTTCCCCATCCCAGTGAGCTGAGAGAGGATGGAGCCGTTTCAGACCTGCCCAGAACTGTCCTGGGGTTTGGCATTAAAAGTGGAG
>NW_015380702.1:0-1015 GCF_001522545.3 Parus major
AAAAAAAGGATCCCAAAAAAAGGGGGAAATCCCCAATAAAAAGGGGGGAATCACAGAAAAAAAGGGGGTTCTGAAAAATGGGGGAATCCCAAAAAGAGGAATCCCAAAACTAAGGGGGGAAATCACAAAAAAAGGGGTGAATCCCAAAAAAAGGGGGTCTGGGAAAAGGGATCCCGGAAAAAAAGGATCCCAAAAATGGGGGAATCCTGAAAAGGGGGGGAATCCCAAAAAAAAGGGGGGAATCGTGAAAAAAGGGGATCCCAAAAAAGGATTCCAAAAAAAGAGGGAATCCCAAAAAAAGGGGGTCTTGGTAAAGGGGGAAATCCCTGAAAAAAGGGGGGAATCCCAAAAAAAGGGGGAATCCCAAAAAAAGGGGAATCACAAAAAAAGGGGGAATCCCAAAAAAAGGGGGAATCCCAAAATAAGGGGGTCTTGGAAAAGGGGGAAATCCCCGAAAAAAGGGGGGAATCACAAAAAAAAGGGGGTCTGGAAAAAAAGGATCACAAAAAAAGGGGGAATCCTGGAAAATGGGGGGGAATCACAAAAAAAGGGAAATCCCAAAAAAAGGGGGTCTTGGAAAAGGGGGAAATCCCCAAAAAAAGGGGGAATCCCAAAAAAAGGGGAATCACAAAAAAAGGGGAATCACAAAAAAAGGGGAATCACAAAAAAAGGGGAATCCCAAAAAAAGGGGAATTCCAAAAAAAGGGGGAATCCCAAAAAAAGGGGGTCTTGGAAAAGGGGGAAATCCCCGAAAAAAGGGGGGAATCACAAAAAAAAGGGGGTCTGGGAAAAGGGGGGGATCCAGAAAAAAAGGATCCCAAAAAAGGGGAGAAATCACAAAAAAAAGGAGATCCCAAAAAAAGGGGGGGGTCTTAAAAAAAAAGGATCCCTAAAAAAGGGGGAATCCTGAAAAAAAAGGGGAATCCCCAAAAAAGGGGAATCACAAAAAATGGGGGTCTGGGAAAAGGGGGAAATCCCAAAAAAATGGGAAATCCCAAAAAAAGGGGGAAATCCC
>NW_015380703.1:0-1031 GCF_001522545.3 Parus major
CTGAGCCTCGGCATGTCCCGCCACGGTGTGTGACACTGCGGGGACACTGCGGGGACAGCGCGGGGACAGCCGCACCCGGCCCGGGGACACCGCGCGCTGAGCCTGGGGACACCGCTGTGTGCTCCTGGGGACATCTGTGCCCGCTGGGGACACTGCCCTGTGACCCTGGGGACACTGCCCCATGACCCTGGGGACATCTGTGCTCCTGGGGACACCGACCCGTGACCCTGGGGACATCTGTGCCGACTGGGGACAGCACCCCATGACCGTGGGGACATCTGTGCCGACTGGGGACACCGACCCGTGATCCTGGGGACACTGCCCTATGACCCTGGGGACACCGCTGTGTGCTCCTGGGGACATCTGTGCCCGCTGGGGACACTGCCCTATGACCCTGGGGACATCTGTGCCGACTGGGTACACTGCCCCATGACCCTGGGGACACTGCCCCATGACCCTGGGGACATCTGTGCCGACTGGGGACACTGCCCTATGACCCTGGGGACATCAGTGCCCGCTGGGGACAGCACCCCATGACCGTGGGGACAGCTGTACCCACTGGGGACACTGCCCTATGACCCTGGGGACACCAACCCGTGACCCTGGGGACATCTGTACCCACTGGGGACACTGCCCTATGACCCTTGGGGACACCAACCCGTGACCCTGGGGACAGCTGTACCCACTGGGGACACTGCCCCGTGACCCCGTGACACTGGGGACACCCGGCACCGGACCTGGGGACACCACCTTGTGTCCCTGGGGACATCCGGACCCGCCCCGGGTGTCCCCCAAAGCTGGAGACCCCTGTCCCCTCCCCTGAGGACCCCACCCCAGGACACCTGTCCCCTGTCCCGGTGCCACCTGTCACCAGCCTGGGGACAGCCCGAGGTGTCGGTGGGGAAGGGCCGGGACGCTCCGGGGTGTCACCCGTGTCACCCGTGCCTGTCACCCGCTGTCCCCTCTGTCCCCGCAGCCGTCAAGTTCGGCCGCATGTCCAAGCAGCAGCGGGACCGGCTCCAGGCCGAGGT
>NW_015380704.1:0-1049 GCF_001522545.3 Parus major
ATGGGATGGGATGGGATCCATGGGATGGGATGGGATCCATGGGATCCATGGGATCCATGGCATGGGATGGGACTCTGGGATCCCACAGGGACCCTGACCCTCCCTCGGGGTTCTGGGATCTCCTCCTGTCCCTGACTCTTCCTCTGGACCCCGGGACCCCCCGCACCCCGGGATCCCCCGGGACCCCCCGCACCCCGGGACCCCCCGGGATCCCCCGCGATCCCCCGGGATCCCGCTCAGCCCGGGCCCGCTCCGGCCTCTCCCCTCCGCAGGCGCGGACTCTGCCCGGCTGCTGCCGAAGCTGTCGATGAAGCTGCGGCCACAGCGGCAGCACAGCTCGGACGCTGCCTCCGCTCCCCCGGAACCGCACCCGGAGCTGGACGAGAGCCTGGAGGAGCCCCTGGAAGCGGCGGCCGAGAGCAGCACCAAGTCGGAGCCCACCACCCCCAAAGCCCCCCGGGCGGGGCCGGGGGTCTGCGGCCGCTCCCGCGCCGAGAAATGCGCGGGGCTGCACATCTCGGGCCCCTTCTCGGTCACCGTCCCCTTCCACATCACCTCCAACCTGTCCCGCCTCACCCGCGGGCTCCCCTGCCCCGCGCTGGAACGGGAAACTCCCCCCGGCAGCGCCCCCGAGCCCGCCCGGGACCCCCGGCCCCGCTCCGGTGAGACCCCGGCGGGGGACCCCCGCGGGATCCGGGGGACACCGGGAGAGAGGGGAAACCGGGAGAGAGGGGAAACCGGGAGAGAGGGGACACCGGGAGAGGGGGGACACCGGAATTATCGTGACACCGGGAGAGGGGGACACCGGGATCGGGGAGATAACGGGATCCGGGGGACACCGGGAGAGGGGGGACACCGGGAGAGAGGGGGGACACCGGGAGAGGGGAAACAGGAATTATCGTGACACCGGGAGAGAGGGGGGACACCGGGAGAGAGGGGAAACCGGGAGAGAGGGGAAACCGGGAGAGAGGGGAAACCGGGAGAGGGGAAACCGGAATTACCGTGACACCGGGAGAGAGGGGACGCCGGGAGAGAGGGGAAACCGGGAG
>NW_015380705.1:0-1085 GCF_001522545.3 Parus major
GCAGAGAGGGGAGGATTCTGAAGGGAGCTCCTTCCTTCCCTTCCTTCCTCCTCCTCCTCCTGCTGCTGCTGTTGGCTGGAGCAGAGCTGGGGCTGCCGAGGTGGGAGCAGTCCCTGGGTGATGGGAGCAATCCCTGGGTGATGGGAGCAGCCCCTGGGTGATGGGAGCAGCCCCTGGGTGATGGGAGCAGTCCCTGGGTGATGGGAGCAGTCCCTGGGTGATGGGAGCAGCCCTGGGTGATGGGAGCAGCCCCTGGGTGATGGGAGCAGTCCCTGGGTGATGGGAGCAGTCCCTGGGTGATGGGAGCAGTCCTGGGTGATGGGAACAGCCCTGGGTGATGGGAGCAGTCCCTGGGTGGTGGGAGCAGTCCTGGGTGATGGGAGCAGTCCTGGGTGATGGGAGCAATCCCTGGGTGATGGGAGCAGCCCCTGGGTGATGGGTGCAGCCCCTGTGTGATGTGAGCAGTCCTTGGGTGGTGGGAGCAGCTCTGGGTGGTGGGAACAGCCCCTGTGTGATGGGAACAGTCCCGGTGTGATGGGAGCAGCCCCTGGGTGATGGGAGCAGCCCCTGTGGGTGGTGGGTGCAGCCCCGGTGTGATGGGAACAGCCCCTGTGGGTGATGGGAGCAGCCCCTGGGTGATGGGAGCAGCCCTGGGTGATGGGAACAGCCCTGGGTGATGGGAGCAGTCCCGGTGTGATGGGAGCAGCCCCTGGGTGATGGGAGCAGCCCCTGGGTGGTGGGAGCAGCCCCTGTGGGTGGTGGGTGCAGCCCCGGTGTGATGGGGGAACAGCCCCGGTGTGATGGGAACAGCCCCGGTGTGATGGGAGCAGCCCTGGGTGATGGGAGCAGTCCCTGGGTGTGATGGGAGCAGCCCTGGGTGATGGGAGCAGCTCTGGGTGGTGGGAACAGCCCCGGTGTGATGGGAGCAGCCCCTGTGGGTGGTGGGTGCAGCCCCTGTGGGTGATGGGAACAGCCCCGGTGTGATGGGAACAGCCCCTGTGGGTGGTGGGAGCTGGCTGGCAGCAGGGAGCAGGGTTTGGGGCTCAGGGGCTCTCAGTCACTCCTGGCAGTGTTGCTGTGATGAT
>NW_015380706.1:0-1107 GCF_001522545.3 Parus major
TGGTTTGTCCCCACAGCCCCTGCTCACCGCATTCCTCCTTGGGCTCATCGGATCCATCCCCACAGTCGTCCTCCCCGTCACACTTCCAGCGTGCCGGGATGCACCGGCCCGAGTCCTTGCACCGGAACTCGTCCACACCACAGGTCATTTGGGCTGGAGGGGACAAAGTGACACAGGCACAGGGATCAGCGCTGGTCAGGCACGGGGTGTTCTCTGCAGGGCTGATGAACAGCCTGGAGCTGGGTGAGATCCCCCTCCCTTCCAAGCAGCTCTCCAGGGAGAAGTCAGGGGGAGGAGGATCCCAGCAGGACAGATCCAGACAGAGCCACCAACACCATCAGACACTGCCCACAGGGACTGAGCAGGGACAGAGGTGGGACTGAGCAGGAACTGAGCAGGAACTGAGGGACTGAGCAGGAACTGAGGGACTGAGGAGGAACTGAGCAGGGACTGAGCAAGGACTGAGGAGGAACTGAGAGACTGAGCAGGAACTGAGCAGGAACTGAGGGACTGAGCAGGAACTGAGCAGGGACTGAGCAGGAACTGAGGAACTGAGCAGGAACTGAGCAGGAACTGAGGGACTGAGGAGGAACTGAGCAGAAACTGAGCAGGGACTGAGCAGGGACTGAGCAGGAACTGAGGGACTGAGCAAGAACTGAGGAACTGAGCAGGAACTGAGGAACTGAGCAGGAACTGAGCAGGAACTGAGGAACTGAGCAGGAACTGAGCAGGAACTGAGGAACTGAGCAGGAACTGAGAGACTGAGCAGGAACTGAGCAGGGACTGAGCAGGGACTGAGCAGGGACTGAGCAGGAACTGAGCAGGAACTGAGCAGGAACCAAGGGACTGAGGAGGAACTGAGGGACTGAGCAGGAACTGAGCAGGGTCTGAGCAGGGACTGAGCAGGAATTGAGGGACTGAGGAGGAACTGAGGAAGGACTGAGGTAGAACAGAGCAAGAACTGAGCAGGAACTGAGGAACTGAGCAGGAACTGAGCAGAAACTGAGCAGGGACTGAGCAGGAACTGAGCAGGGACTGAACAGGAATTGAGGAACTGAGCAGGAACTGAGCAGAAACTGAGCAGGAACTGAGCAGGGACTGAACAGG
>NW_015380707.1:0-1047 GCF_001522545.3 Parus major
TTTTTATATTTTCAAGAGATTTTTCCTTTATTTTAATCTTTTTTCCTCCTTTTTTTCCCTCTTTTCTCTTTTTCCCACTTTATTTTTTTAACTTTCAACCACAAAAATTCCTGGCAGCTCAAAGGAATAAAAATTAAAAATCCAAGAAAGCAAAGCAGTTTTCTCCTCCAGAATAATACATGGCAAAATAAGTTCTTTTAAATAGCAAAATAAAGTTGCAAACTTTTAGTCTCCAAAAAACTACAAAGAAGAAATATTCAGAATACTGACAATGTTTTACTAACACAATTATGAATACGATTATTTACCCTATTACTCTTTTTGTGGGATTTTTTTTTTCATTTGTAGTCTAAAAGGATTGCTCCTGTGAAAAAGAAGCCAAATTATACATTTTAATTTACTTTTTTCGCTTTTATTTTTAATCTCTGCAGGGCTTCATATAATTCTATTTTATAGCAAAAAGAACATTAGCCAAAGAAAGCTTTAAAACAAATAACCAGACACTGATACATGGTAAAATTCTGATCTTTTTATCTTTTTTTTCCCTATTTTTTATCAATGTATTTTCTTCTTTTCACTGCAATTGCATCACAAGTAAGGAGAAACAAAAAAGGCCACAGTCCATCATCATTTTCATCATTTTACAGAAGTTCTGAAAAACTTTTGGGAATGAGGATGGGCAAAGTCAGAACTACAAGAACAGGAGGCGACTGCCAGTCCCATCAGAATGGAAAAGTGGGATTTTCTTGGAAAAAAAATCCAGTAACATTGATAAACACCAAAAAATTTCCCAAATAAAACGAAAAATTTGGGCCCTCCCAGGCCCTGGTAACCTGTTGTATTGGAATTTCTCCTATTCCACCTCCAAGTTATTCTTTTCTCTCGCAGTGTATTAGGAACGGTGAGGAGTACAACACTGACTCCCTTAGCTGCATTGTCCAAGAGAGCAAAGTTTATTATTCTTAATCTTCTTTTATACACATGTTCGAGAAGGTCTGAGAGGTAAAACTCCCATTGCTCATTAAAGGTACACATCACCTTCATTGG
>NW_015380708.1:0-1044 GCF_001522545.3 Parus major
GGGGACATTGGGGACATCAGTGGGGACATTGGGGGACACCTGGGGGACATCTGGGGCCATCACAGCACAACCCCCGTGGGTCACCAAGGGTGGGGAACCACCAGGGATGGAACATTTGGGGACACTTGGGGACATCTGGGGGACACCTGGGGACACTTGGGGACACTTGGGGACACCTGGGGACACCAGAGCATGGCACTCAAGGGTCACTGAGCTGGGGAACCACCAGGGATGGACACCTGGGGACACCTGGGGACATCTGGGGACACCTGGGGACATCACAGCACAACCCTTGTGGGCCACTGAGGGTGGGAACCACGAGGGATGGGACACTTGGGGACATCTGGGGACATCTGGGGACACCTGGGGACATCTGGGGACACCTGGGGACACCAGAGCATGGCACTCAAGGGTCACTGAGCTGGGGGACCACCAGGGATGGACACCTGGGGACACCTGGGGACACCTGGGGACAGCTGGGGACATCACAGCACAACCCCCATGGGTCACTGAGGGTGGGAACCACGAGGGATGGGACACTTGGGGACATCTGGGGACATCTGGGGACATCTGGGGACATCTGGGGACACCTGGGGACACCAGAGCATGGCACTCATGGGTCACTGAGCTGGGGAACCACCAGGGATGGGACACTTGGGGACATCTGGGGACACTTGGGGATATCTGGGGACATCTGGGGACACCTGGGGACACTTGGGGACATTGGGGGACACTTGGGAACACTTGGGGACATCTGGGGACACCTGGGGACATCTGGGGACACCTGGGGACATCAGAGCACAACCCCCATGGGCCACCAAGGCTGAGGAACCACCAGGGATGGGACATTTGGGGACATTTGGTGACAAAACCGCGGGGACAACGCGGCCCAGGTGACACCCAGGGGACCACGGCCGTGTCCCCAAGTGTCCCCTGGGGTCCCTCACCAGTAGTTGGGGGCGGAGAAGACGGTGACACAGCGGCCATCGTGGGCCACCTCGTAGCCCTCGGGCTTGACCTCGTGGCTGCGGATGATGAGCTCCA
>NW_015380709.1:0-1040 GCF_001522545.3 Parus major
CCACTGGTGACACTGGGGACCCCCAGCCCCACCGGTGACAATGGGGACCCCCAGCCCCACTGGGGACACTGGGGACCCCCAGCCCCACAGCATCAGCCACCTCCATGGGGTGGCACCGGTGACAATGGGGACCCCCAGCCCCACTGGGGACAACGGGGACCCCCAGCAGCTGGCACTGGGGACACTGGGGACAATGGGGACCCCCAGCCCCCCACAGCATCAGCCACCTCCTTGGGGTGGCACTGGGGACACTGGGGACCCCCAGCCCCATGGCAGCAGCTACCCCCAGAGGGTGGCACCGGTGACAATGGGGACCCCCAGCCCCACTGGGGACACTGGGGACCCCCCACGGCCCCCCCCAGTCCCCCGCAGCGCTGTCACTCGCTGTCCCCAGCCCGCCGTGTGGCACCTGCAGGGCCCGGCCCGGTGGCTCCCTGAGCAGGACGGTGCCACATCCCCGCTGTCCCCGCTGTCCCCGCTGTCCCCTCAGCCCACGGTGACGCTGAAGCCGCAGTGGAACCGGTTCCTCCAGTGGTTGAGGAAGGCGCCCAGGGCCAGCGTCACGGGCAGGGGGGGCAACTTCTTCTCCAGGACCCCCCCAACGCTCCAATTACTGTCCAGGAGCCCTGGGGGGGACAGCAGGGACAGCTGAGTGCCACCAAGAGGTGACAGCCGCCGACGGGAGCCACCGGCAGCCCGGCCCACCTCTGAAGACGACGTTGGCTCGCGGCAGGTTGAGCTGGTAGCCAAAAGCGAAGGTGGTCTCCTGCAGCCGCGTGTTGGCCTCCAGCTCCACCCCCACCTGCACCTGCACGGGGACACGGCGGTGACACGGCTTGGGGACAGCGGGGGACGCCGCGGGGGACACGGGGGACACCCACCTGCTCGTTGGCCCGGTGGTAGTAGCTGGCATGAGCCCCCCCGTAGCCCACGTTGAGCGTTGTCACCCAGTTGGGGGCTGCAACAGAGAGCCAGCGTCCCCAAAATGTCCCCAAGATGTCCCTGAGGTGTCCCCAAGATGTCCCTGAGGTGTCCCCGAG
>NW_015380710.1:0-1029 GCF_001522545.3 Parus major
CTCCAGCTCAGGAATTCCGGTTGGGAATTCCAGTTGGGAATCCCAGTTGGGAATTCTGGTCAGGAATTCCCGTGGGTTTTCCCGGCTCCAGCTCGGGAATTCCGGTCAGGAATTCCTGTGGGGAATTCTGGTTGAGAATTCCAGTTGGGAAATTCCAGTTGGGAATTCCGGTTGGGAATTCTGGTTGGGAATTCCGGTTGGGAATTCTGGTTGGGAATTCTGATCGGGAATTCCGGTCGGGAATTATGGTTGGGAATTCTGGTTGGGAATCCTGGTTGGGAATTCTGGTTGGGAATTCCCGGTTTTCCCGGCTCCAGCTCGGGAATTCCGGTCAGGAATTATGGTTAGGAACCCTGGTTGGGAATTCTGGTTGGGAACTCCAGTCGGGAATTCCAGTTGGGAATTCTGGTCAGGAATTCCTGTTGGGAATTCTGGTTGGGAATTCCTGGTTTTCCCGGCTCCAGCTTGGGAATTCCGGTCGGGAATTCCTGTGGGAAATTCCGGTTGGGAACTCCAGGTGGGAACTCCAGTCGGGAATCCCGGTTTTCCCGGCTCCAGCTTGGGAATTCCGGTCAGGAATTATGGTCAGGAATTCTGGTTGGGAATTCCCAGTTTTCCCAGCTCCAGCTCACCCAGGCTCCGCAGTGGGCGGCGATTTCGGGAATTCTGGTCGGGAATTCCAGTCGGGAATTCCAGTTTGGAATTCCAGTTGGGAATTCTGGTTGGGAATTCCCGGTTTTCCCAGCTCCAGCTCAGGAATTCCAGTCGGGAATTCCGGCTGGGAACTCCAGTTGGGAATTCCAGTCGGGAATCCTGGTTGGGAATCCTGGTTGGGAACTCCAGTTGGGAATCCCGGTTGGTAATTCCTGTTGGGAATCCCGGTCGGGAATTCCCGTGGGTTTTCCCGGCTCCAGCTCACCCGGGCTCCGCAGTGGGCGGCGATTTCCTCAAACGGAGCCTTCTGGAACCTCTCGACCACCTGGCGCCGCCGCTCGCGCTCCTGCTCCTCCACCGCCACGCTGTCCACTG
>NW_015380711.1:0-1104 GCF_001522545.3 Parus major
AAAGGCTCCCAGACTGCCCTGGTGCCGTGTTCCACGCCGGGACACGGACGGGCACTGTGTCCCCACAGGGATGGAATGGAGGCACCGTGTCCCCACGGGCGATGGAACGGAGGCACCGTGTCCCCACGGGCGATGGAACGCGGGCACCCTGTCCCCACGGGCGATGGAATGGGGCACCGTGTCCCCATCCCAGTGATGGAACGGGGCACCGTGTAATGGGCACCGTGTCCCCACGGGCAATGAAATGTGGGCACCATGTCCCCACGGGCGATGGAATGGAGGCACCGTGTCCCCACGGGTGATGGAATGGAGGCACCGTGTCCCCACGGGTGATGGAATGGAGGCACCGTGTCCCCACGGGCGATGGAACGGGGCACTGTGTCCACACAGGTGATGGAATGGAGGCACCGTGTCCCCATCCTAGCGATGGAACGGGGCACCGTGTAATGGGCACCGTGTCCCCACGGGTGATGGAATAGAGGCACCATGTCCCCACGGGTGATGGAACGGAGGCACCGTGTCCCCACGGGTGATGGAACAGGGCACTGTGTAATGGGCACCGTGTCCCCACGGGCGATGGAATGTAGGCACTGTGTCCCCACGGGCGATGGAACGCGGGCACCGTGTCCCCACGGGCGATGAAATGTGGGCACCGTGTCCCCACGGGCGATGGAATAGAGGCACCATGTCCCCACGGGCGATGGAACGGAGGCACCATGTCCCCACGGGCGATGAAATGTGGGCACCGTGTCCCCACGGGTGATGGAATAGGGGCACCATGTCCCCACGGGCGATGGAACGGAGGCACCGTGTCCCCACGGGCGATGGAACGCGGGCACCGTGTCCCCACGGGCGATGGAATGGGGCACCGTGTCCCCATCCCAGTGATGGAACGGGGCACCGTGTAATGGGCACCGTGTCCCCACGGGCGATGGAACAGGGCACTGTGTCCCCACGGGCGATGAAATGTGGGCACCGTGTCCCCACGGGTGATGGAATAGAGGCACCATGTCCCCACGGGCGATGGAACGGAGGCACCGTGTAATGGGCACCGTGTCCCCACGGGCGATGGAATGGGGCACCGTGTCCCCACGGGCGATGGAA
>NW_015380712.1:0-994 GCF_001522545.3 Parus major
TTCTGGGAAAGTTCTGAAATTTCCAGGATTTTTCTGGAATGTTCTGGAATTTCCTGGAATTTTCTGGGAATGTTCTGGAATTTCCTGGATTTTCTGGAATATTCTGGGAATTTTCTGGGAATGTTCTGGGAATTTCCTGGAATTTTCTGGGAATGTTCTGGAATTTCCTGAATTTTTCTGGAATATTCTGGGAATTTCCTGGAATATTCTGGAGTTTCCTGAATTTTCTGGAATATTCTGGGAATTTTCTGGGAATGTTCTGGATTTTTCTGGAATATTCTGGGAACTTTCTGGAATTTCCTGGATTTTTCTGGAATTTCCTGGAATATTCTGGGAATTTTCTGGAATTACCTGGATTTTTCTGGAATGTTCTGGAATTTCCTGGATTTTCCTGGAATATTCTGGCATGTTCTGGAATGTTCCAGGACCGGGATGAGGATCCATCCAGAGACAATTCCAGCTCTTTATTCCCAAATTCCGGAGCTCTCCGAGTCCGGAACGTTCCGGCAGCTCCAGAAATTCCCGGAAATCCTGGAATTCTTGATGAGCCGAATTCCAGGAAAAACAAATCCCAAAATTCCCGGGAGATCAAATCCATCCTCCGGGAATTCTTTTCCCGCTTTTTCCCCTCCCCCCCCGGGGGATTTTCCCAAGGGATTCCTCGGGAAATTCCGGGAATTTTGGGAATTTTGGGAATCTCACCTGGCGATCGAAATCCTCCTCGTTCTCCATCCACAGGAATTCCGCAAACGGCTCCGGATCCGACGCCGGCGGCTCCTTCCCCACCGGAGCCACCGGGAATTCGGGATCCGACCCCGCGGAGCCGGAGCCGCTCATCCTCCGGAATTCTGGGAATGGGAAATCGGGATTTGGGGATTTGGGAATTTGGGATTTTGGGATTTGGGATTTGGGGATTTGGGATTTTGGGGATTTGGGATTTGGGGAAATTTGGGATTTTGGGATTTGGGGATTTTGGGATCTGGGATTTGGGGAT
>NW_015380713.1:0-1103 GCF_001522545.3 Parus major
ATCTGCTAACGGGTAAACAAAAAGGTAATGGGGAAATTTCCTCCAGAGGGAAGAGAATTGGCTAGAAGACCCTTCCAAAATATACAGCTAGATTATACTGAACTTCCCCAGGTACAAAGATTCAACTATCTATTGGTTATAATTGATCATCTAACTCATTGGGTTGAAGCATACCCAACCACCAAGGCAAGAGCGAAGTCTTTAGTAAATTCCTTTTGGAACAAATTATACCAATGTATGGACTAATAAATACTATAGATTTAGACAGAGGTCTACATTTTATGTCAAAAATCCTCCATCAAATAACAACTGCCCTAAATATGGCTTGGAGACTCCATACCCCCTGGAGGCTACAAAGTTTTGGACAGGAACTTGGAGGGAATCAATCAAACGCTAAAAATAGCCCTCATGGAATTAACAGAAGAGACAAAAAGCAATTCACTTAAGTGTCTTCCTCTTGCTTTAATGAGGGTAAGAGCAAAACCTAAAGTGGATTAGGGGGTTTCCCCATACGAGATGATGTTTGGTCTACCATTCCTGACCACTCCGGGTACCACTGGAACATATGAGGAGTATAATATACATACAGAAAATACATTAATATAAATAATATATAATATAAATACAGGAAATACATACAGACAGTGGCTAACACCTTGGAAGAATTAAGGGAGAAAGGATGACTCCCTCAAACCACCCCCTCTGATTTTAAAGTACAAAAATTTAAACCCAGAGATTGGGTCCTGATTAAAACATGGAGAGAACAAGCATGAACTCCAAGATGGGAAGGTCCCTTCCAAGTTTTGCTAATCACTGAAACAGTGACCCAAACACACAAAAAGAGATGGACACATGTCACCGGAGTCAAAGGACCAGTCCCTGCTCCTAAGGAACCAGCTTCTACTCCCACAGAATGGACAACAACGAAAGTGTCAGACACCAAGCTCATTTGAAAGAAGAAATTTCCAAATCAGCCTCCTGGGAACAGGAAATAATAAGAGTCTGTTTTAAAAGTTGCAACTATGAGCCATACTAATTATTTAACTCTATTTAAATATTCAACCCTTGTTGAATGTATTTAAAATATATTAAGTTTTAACTGT
>NW_015380714.1:0-1049 GCF_001522545.3 Parus major
GGGCCAGCGAGGCCTGATTGGCTGCCTGGCCGTCAGCCCCAGCCAATCGCTGCTGGCCTGCGGCTCCTATGGGCGGAGCCTGGGGCTGTACCCGCTGGAAGGGGGCGGGGCCGTGAAGCTCTGGCCCCGCCTCCCGGCCGCGCCCACTCACCTGCGCTTCAGCCCCTGCGGGACGCGGCTCTACGCGGGAGGGAGAAAGGTGGGTGTGGCCTCGCGGGGGGCGGGGCTTGGAGGGCGTGGCCTGTGGGATTGGCTGTCTGGAGTGGGTGTGGCTTTGTGGGCGTGGCCTCGTGGTGGGTGGCGCTTGGAGGGCGTGGCCTATTGGGATTGGCAGGCTGGGGTGGGTGTGGTTGGTGGGCGTGGCTTTGCAATGGGTGTGGCCTTTTGGGATGGGCGGACTGGAGTGGGTGTGGCTTGGTGGGCGTGGCCTCGCGGTGGGCGTGGCTTCATGGGCGTGACCTATCGGGATTGGCAGACTGAAATGGGTGTGGCTTTGTGGGCGTGGCCTCACGGTGGGGGGCTTGGAGGGCGTGGCCTCTGGATTGTCAGGTTGGCATGGGTGTGGCTTTGTGGGCGTGGCCTCGCGGTGGGCGTGGCTTCATGGGAGTGACCTATTGGGATTGGCAGACTGGAGTGGGTGTGGCTTTTTGGGCGTGGCCTCTCGGTGGGCGCGGCTTGGAGGGCGTGGCCTCTGGGGATTGACAGACTGGAGTGGGTGTGGCTTGGTGGGCGTGGCCTCGTGGTGGGCGTGGCTCTGCTATTGTGGGTGTGGCCTATGCAGATTGGCGCCCTGTAGTGGGTGTGGCTTTGTGGGCGTGGCCTCGTGGTGGGCGGGGCTTTGCTATTGTGGGTGTGGCCTATGCAAATTGGCAGCCTGTATTGGGTGTGGCTTTTTGGGTGTGGCCTGCAGTGGGTGTGACCTATTGTGATTGACAGTTCAAAGTGGGCGTGGCTTTGTGGGCGTGACTTTATGGGTGTGGCCTCATGGTGGGCGTGGCTTATCGGGATTGGCTCCTTGGGCTGGGCGTGGCGTTGTGGGCGTGGCCTGT
>NW_015380715.1:0-1063 GCF_001522545.3 Parus major
CAGGGAAATACAGGGGACCCCTCACTCAGCTCCACTTTTCACTCGAAGCACAGAACTCATTCCCTTGCAGAGAAAACATCTTGATGGAAACAAAATATGCTGAGTGGTTGGAGCGAGTCCAGAGGAACTTGGGGAGATGCTCTGGAGCCCCCTGGAGCCAGGTAGGGAGAGCTGGGAATGTTCCCCTGGAGCTCTGGAGACTCGTGTCTGTGCAGTTTGTGCAGCTCAGACTGTGAACACAGATCCCTGCAGCTCTGGAGACTCGTGTCTGTGCAGTTTGTGCAGCTCAGACTGTGAACACAGATCCCTGCAGCTCTGGAGACTCGTGTCTGTGCAGTTTGTAAAGCTCAGAGGATGAACACAGATGCCTGCAGCTCTGGAGACTCGTGTCTCCACGAGTTTGGGCAGCTCTGGTTTGCTTTTGAGCTCTGACCAAACTGGACAGCAGCTCCCCGTGTCCCAGGGGAGGGGCTGACAAAGGACACGGTCCCATGCAGAAGTTCTGAGGGCAGGAGTCTCTGTGCAGCTCTTTGTGTGTGGAACATCTGGGAACAGCCCCCACCCCACAGAGCTATTTGATGAACATAAACAAGCCCCAGCCCTGGGAGCACAAACAGAATGTGCACAGCTGTGCAGACGTCATGGCCTGCCTCTGGCTCTGCCAGGCAGGGCTGTGCACTGGGAGCAGCAACAGAGCCAAGCTGAGCTTTGCTTCCCTTCCTGGTGTTTCCCGTGTCCCCTGCTGAGTGAAGGGACACGGAGCCAAAGTCCTGTCCCCGTGGTAGCAGTGGCCATGTGAGTATTGCAGTTGCCTGCAGTGCAATGTGGAGGTGATGGGGAGATGTCTCTGCTGAGGTTCTTGTCAGTCATGGTGGAGCTCTGATCTGCTCTGGAGATCCACTTTTCCTCGTCTGATTACACACAGAGCACTGCTGGGAGCTGGTGGGAGTTTCACTCGTAGCATCGCAGAATTACGGGATGGTTTGGATTGAAAGGGACATTAAAACTCATCCCATCCCACCCCTGCTGTGGCAGGGACACCTTCCACTGTCCCAGGCTGCTC
>NW_015380716.1:0-1102 GCF_001522545.3 Parus major
GGGAAGGATGGGGAAGGATGGGAAGGATGGGGAAGGATGGGAAGGATGTGATGGATGGGGAAGGATGGGGAAGGATGGGAAGGATGGGAAGGATTGAAAGGCTGTGAAGGATGTGATGGATGGGGAAGGATGGGGAAGGATGGGAAGGATGGGAAGGATTGAAAGGCTGTGAAGGATGTGATGGATGGGAAGGATGGAAAGGCTGCTGGCTTTGCAGGATGGGGGGAAGGAGGTCACCCCCAGCCCAGGCACCTGGAGGAGAGCGTGTCCTGCCCCAAATCCATCCCTGCAGAAGGGATGTTCTCACCCCAGCCTCTGCAGAGGCTCCACGCCTGCCTGGCACCTTCCAGCAGCGAGGCTTGGATGTCACAGGAGTCTGGAAATTGTCCCATGGCTGACCCCAGGGGCTGAGCTCTGAGGGCACGGCCCTGGACGTCACACTGGGCTGGTAAAGGGGGCGGTGAGAGGTCCTGGGAGAGCTCTGTGGTTTGTGGGGGAGCTGGACTGGATATCCTGTGTATGATTCACTCAGGTCAGCTGCAGAGCAAGGAGGATTTGCACTGTCAGCTCACAGCACACTTGGAAAGGCACAGCCACGGCCTGGGGCCGGCTCTCGAAGCTCCTGGAGGTGTGACAGCTCCTGGAGGTGTGACAGCTCCTGGAGGTGTGACAGCTCCTGGAGGTGTGACATTGGGGCCTTCTGGCTCCATCCCTCCTCATCTGGGTCCTCCAGGCACTCCTGCTCATGCTGGGCTCAGGGGGCTCCCCAGGAAAGCTCCCTCTGGGTCCCTGGAAGTGTCCAAGGCCATGCTGGACAGGGTTTGGAGCAATGTGGGAGAGAAGAAGGTGTCCCTGCCCTTGTCAGGGGGTGGGATGAGATGAGTTTTCAGGTCCATCCCAACCCAAACCATTCTGGGATTCTCTGATGAAGTCCTGGCCTTTTGGCTGTTCCTCTGACACAAGAGGGAAAAGAAAGGCACTTCTCTGCTCGTTGTTTTCTCCTGGCTGTGATTTTTTGATGGTTGGACATGATGGATCCTTGGGATTTCTTGCAGCTCAAGGGATGAAACACAGGGATTCCAGCAGGGATTCCAGCAGGGAT
>NW_015380717.1:0-1042 GCF_001522545.3 Parus major
TGTCCCCGGGGTGTCACCCACCGCTCCCAGGGTGTCACCCACTGTCCCCGGGATGTCACCCACTGTCCCCAGGGTGACACCCACTGCTCCCAGGGTGTCACCCACTGCCCCCCGGGTGTCACCCATCTCCCCCGGGTGTCACCCACTGTCCCCGGGGTGTCACCCACTGTCCCCGGGATGTCACCCACTGTCCCCAGGGTGTCACCCACTGTCCCCAGGGTGTCACCCACTGTCCCCGGGATGTCACCCACTGCTCCCAGGGTGACACCCACTGTCCCCGGGATGTCACCCACCGTCCCCAGGGTGTCACCCACTGACCCCCGAGTGTCACCCACCGCTCCCAGGGTGTCACCCACTGTCCCCGGGATGTCACCCACTGTCCCCAGGGTGTCACCCACTGCTCCCAGGGTGTCACCCACCGCTCCCAGGGTGTCACCCACCTCCCCGGGATGTCACCCACCGCCCCCAGGATGTCACCCACCCTCGGGGCGTGCCCGTTCCCGGGGTGTCACCCGTCGCCCCCAGGATGTCACCCACCCTCGGGGAGTGCCCGTTCCCGGGGTGTCACCCACCGCCCCCAGGATGTCACCCACCCTCGGGGCGTGCCCGCCCCCGCTCTGACGTCCCCGCTGTCCCCCGCAGGTGCCACCATCGTGTCCCCAGCATGGCGGAGGCTCACCAGGCCGTGGCTTTCCAGTTCACCGTCACCCCCGAGGGCTTGGACTTCCAGCTGAGCCGCGAGGCCGTGCGCCAGCTCTACCTGGCCGCCGTCCACTCGTGGAAAAAGCGCTTGGTCCGCGCCAAGGTGGGCTCGGACAGCCGCCTGTGTCCCCCCCCCGCGACCCCCGGCGCGACCCCCGGCGTTGGGGTGACGCCGCTGTGCCCACAGAACAGCTTTCTGAGCGGGGTGTACCCCGCGTCACCCTCCAGCTGGATGGTGGTGGTGCTGGCCACCGCCGGCTCCTGCTACTGCCACGTGGACCCGTCCCTGGGGCTGATCGGCCGCATCCAGAGCTGGCTGCCCCACGGGTGAGCGTGGGGA
>NW_015380718.1:0-1040 GCF_001522545.3 Parus major
GGTTTTGGGAGAGCTGTGACAGTTTTGGGATAACCAGGAGGGTTTTGGGAGAGCTGTGACAGTTTTGGGAGAGCCGGGCGGGTTTTGGGAGCGCGGCGTGGCCCAGCTGGCACAGCCGGCCCCGCCGCTGGCAGGCTGGAGGCAGCCAGGTCGATATTTTCCAACTTGAGAGCTTAAAATAGGTCATCTATCTCCATTCCTTTTTAAATCAGGTCTTGCTGCCTTGCCGAAGACAAACTTGGTTTATTAATGGGACGGCAGCGACTTGAAACCTAATCCTGTTTTTTCCCTTTTAATGAGAATAAAAGGCCATCCCGGGGCTCGGCAGCTTCCCAGGATAACCCCCCCTCACCCCCGGGTGTTTTCTCCACGTGAACCGGGGAGAGGCTCCAAATTCCACTTTGGAGCCGCTCCCACGCTCAGCATCCCCCACACCGACCCCAACCCGAGCTGAACCCCCAAAAAAACCCCCAAACCCACGGTTCCCAAACCCCAAACAACGCCGGGCCCCTCATCGGAGCCCACCCGGGGGGGTTTAGGGTCACACATCACCCCCGGTGCCCCCGCGGGGCCGGGTGCCAGCGGTGACAGGGACACGCCAAGGTTGAGCCGCAGAGGTCGGAGCCCTGGCAGGGCTGTCCCAGCCCCGGGGTGACCAGCGGGACCCCGCGGTGGCACCGCGTGGCGCTGCCCGTGCCAGCTTTGGCGCTGGCGAGGCGCGATTGCGGCAGCAGCCCCGAGCACAGGCTTTTCCTGTCTTTCAAGTTCAGGGTTCAGAGAGAAAGGAGGGGGGGAAAGGGAAAAAAAAAAAAAAGAAAAGAAAATAAGAAAACTGAGTTAAGAAACTCAATTTGGCGACTAGAAGCAGCAGAAGGGGTTCGGGGGCAGGAGCCACAAGGGGTAGGAGAGGGTTTGGGGACGGTGGGACACCGTCCCTGCCCCACAGCCCTGGGGGCGGCCGCCGGGCAGGATTTCTGTGGGTGCAGCACTAAATCCTCACAGGAGGATGGCAAAGAGCCTTCGTTCCCACGCCTGCTGGG
>NW_015380719.1:0-1054 GCF_001522545.3 Parus major
TTTTCAACGGTGCCGGCGCGGAAAGGGGAAATTCCTGCTTTTCCCGCTTTTCCCGCTTTTCCCGCGGAATTTTTTCCCAATTTTTTGGGATAAAAGCTTGGAGTTTTTTGGGATAAAACCTTGGAATTTTTTCCTGTTTTTTGGGATAAAACCTTGGAATTTTGGGGGATAAAACCTTGGAATTCTTTCCTGTTTTTTGGGATAAAACCTTGGAATTTTTTCTTGTTTTTTGGGATAAAACCTTGGAATTCTTTCCCAATTTTTTGGGATAAAACCTTGGAATTCTCTCCTGTTTTTTGGGACAAATCCTTGGATTTTTTTTCCAGTTTTTTGGAATAAAATCTTGGAATTTTGGGGGATAAAACCTTGGAATTTTTTCCTGTTTTTTTGGGATAAAACCTTGGAATTTTGAGTTAAAACCTTTGAATTTTTTCTTGTTTTTTGGGATAAATCCTTGGAATTTTGGGGATAAAACCTTGGAATTTTTTCCCAATTTTTTGGGATAAAAACTTGGAATTTTTTCCTGTTTTTTGGGATAAAACCTTGGAATTTTGGGGATAAAACCTTGGAATTCTTTCCCATTTTTTTGGGATAACACCTTGGAATTCTTTCCTGTTTTTTGGGATAAAATCTTGGAATTTTTGCGATAAAACCTTGGAATTTTTTCCTGTTTTTTTGGGATAAAACCTTGGAATTCTTTCCCAATTTTTGGGGATAAAACCTTGGAATTTTTTTGTTTTTTGGGGTAAAAACTTGGAATTTTGTGGGATAAAACCTTGGAGTTTTTTCCCAATTTTTTGGGATAAAACCTTGGAATTTTTTCCCATTTTTTTGGGATAAAACCTTGGAATTTTTTCCTGGTTTTTTTTGGGATAAAACCTTGGAATTTTGGGTTAAAACTTTGGAATTTTTTCCCATTCTTTGGGACAAAACATTGGATTTTTTCCCTGTTTTTCCCCATAAAACCTTGGAATTTTTTCCTGTTTTTTGGGATAAAACCTTGGAATTTTTTGGGATAAAATCTTGGAATTTCTGGGGATAAAACCTTGGAATT
>NW_015380720.1:0-992 GCF_001522545.3 Parus major
CGGGGGAGGCCGGGACTGGGAGCGGGGGAGGCCGGAACTGGGAGCGGGGGAGGCTTTACTGGGCAGACTGGGACCAGCACTGGGGCCGGGGGTGGCTTTACTGGTGATACTGGGAGCGGGGGAGGCTCGGACTGGAGCCGGGGGTGGCTTTACTGGTGATACTGGGAGCGGGGGAGGCTCGGACTGGGCGGACTGGGAGCGGGGGTAGCACGGACTGGGGCCGGGGGTGGCTTTACTGGTGATACTGGGACTGGGGGTGGCTCGTACTGGGGATACTGGGAGCAGAGGATGCTGTTACTGGGAATGCTGGTGCGAGGGATGCCGGAACTGGGGCCGGGGGTGGCTCGGACTGGGGATACTGGGAGTGGGGGATGCCGTTACTGGGGATACTGGGAGTGGGGGAGGCTCGGACTGGGGATACTGGGAGCAGAGGGAGGCTGTTACTGGGGATACTGGGAGTGGGGGAGACTGTTACTGGGGATACTGGGAGCAGAGAATGCTGTTACTGGGGATACTGGGAGCAGAGGGATGCCGTTACTGGGGATACTGGGAGTGGGGGAGGCCGTTACTGGGGATACTGGGAGCAGAGGGATGCCGTTACTGGGGATACTGGTGTGTGCTGGGGCCGTTACTGGGGATACTGGGACTGGAGGAGGCTGTTACTGGGAATACTGGGAGCACAGGATGCCGGAACTGGGAATACTGGTGCGAGGGATGCCGGAACTGGGGCCGGGGGTGGCTCAGACTGGGGATACTGGGAGTGGGGGAGACTGTTACTGGGGATACTGGTGTGTGCTGGGGCCGTTACTGGGAATAGTGGGACTGGAGGAGGCTGTTACTGGGGATACTGGTGTGTGCTGGGGCTGTTACTGGGAATACTGGGAGTGGGGGATGCCGTTACTGGGGATACTGGGACTGGAGGAGGCCGTTACTGGGGATACTGGGACTGGGGGAGGCTGTTACTGGGGATACTGGGACTGGGGGAGTTACTG
>NW_015380721.1:0-995 GCF_001522545.3 Parus major
ACTGGGAGGGACTGGGAGGGACTGGGAGCATCCCTGGACCCTGTCATTGTCACATTCAGGGGTTTTGAGGGGGGACTGGGAGCACTGGGAGGGACTGGGAGGGGATTGGAACCTGTCATTGTCACATTCAGGGGTTCTGAGGGGGGACTGGGAGCACTGGGAGGGACTGGGAGGGGATTGGAACCTGTCATTGTCACATTCAGGGGTTCTGAGGGGGTACTGGGAGCACTGGGAGGGACTGGGAGGGGATTGGGAGGGGATTGGAACCTGTCATTGTCACATTCAGGGGTTTTGAGGGGACTGGGAGCACTGGGAGGGACTGGGAGGGGATTGGGAGGGGATTGGAACCTGTCATTGTCACATTCAGGGGTTTTGAGGGGGTACTGGGAGGGACTGGGAGGGACTTGGGGGGACTGGGAGCACTGGGAGGGACTGGGAGGGGATTGGGAGGGACTGGGAGCATCCCTGGACCCTGTCACTGTCACATTCCGGGGTTTTGAGGGGGGACTGGGAGGGACTGGGAGGGGATTGGAACCTGTCATTGTCACATTCAGGGGGACTGGGAGGTACTGGGAGGGACTGGGAGGGACTGGGAGCATCCCTGATCCCCATCACTGCCACATTCAGGGGTTCTGAGGGGATACTGGGAGCACTGGGAGGGACTGGGAGGGACTGGGAGGGGATTGGACCCTGCCATTGTCACATTCAGGGGATCTGAGGGGGTTACTGGGAGCACTGGGAGGGACTGGGACGGGACTGGGACAGGACTGAGCCCTGTCACTGCCACATTCAGGGGTTTTGAGGGGATACTGGGAGCACTGGGAGGGCACTGGGAGCACTGGGAGGGGACTGGGAGCACTGGGAGGGTCGGGCAGGGCTCCCTGGGGTCCCCCCAATGTCCCCGGCTCAATTTGGGGGTCCCTTTTTCCCCCCAGGGACCCTTTGACCACCTCAGGGACCCCCAAACCCATTCAGGGACCCCCCAAACTCCCCTT
>NW_015380722.1:0-1100 GCF_001522545.3 Parus major
AAACCATCCCAGGATTCCCTGAGCTTTTGGGATCATCACCAGAGCCTGATCCCATTTTTTTTCCTTCTTTCCCAGAACAACTGGCAGCAATCCCAGAATTCCAGAACTTGGGTCCTTTATTCAAATCCTCAGAGGCAGTGCAGCTGACAGAAGCTGAAACAGAATATTTCGTTTGCTGCATCAAACACATCTTCCCCAACCACATCGTTCTCCAGGTGAGGAAAATCCTCCTTTTTTTTTTATCCCCAAAATTTGGGAGAAATCATCAAAAAACCCCACAAAACCCAAATATTCTGGATGAGGAAATGTCAAAAATATTTCCAAATTTGTTTTATTTTTTATTGTTTTATTTTGTATAATTTTATTTTATTTTTTATTGTTTTGTTTGCTGCATCAAACACATCTTCCCCAACCACATCGTTCTCCAGGTGAGGAAAATCCTCCTTTTTTTTTATCCCCAAAATTTGGGAGAAATCATCAAAAAAACCCAAAAACCCAAATATTCTGGATGAGGAAATATCAAAAATATTTCCAAATTTGTTTTATTTTTTATTGTTTTGTTTGCTGCAGTTTGCATCAAACTCATTTTCCAGGTGAGAAAAATCCACCTCCATTTTTTATCCCCAAAATTTGGGAGAAATCATCAAAAAACCCACAAAACCCAAATATTCTGGATGAGGAAATGTCAGAAATATTTCCAAATTAGTTTTATTTTTTATTGTTTTGATTTATTTTATATAATTTTGTTTTATTTTTTTATTGTTTTGTTTGTCTACATCAAACACATTTTCCAGGTGAGAAAAATCCACCTCCTTTTTTTCTCAGAATTTGGGAGAAATCATCAAAAAACCCCACAAAACCCAAATATTCTGGATGAGGAAATATCAAAAATATTTCCATATTTGTTTTATTTTTTATTGTTTTGTTTGCTGCAGTTTGCATCAAACTCATTTTCCAGGTGAGAAAAATCCACCTCCTTTTTTTATCCCCAAAATTTGGGAGAAATCATCAAAAAACCCCACAAAACCCAAATATTCTGGATGAGGAAATGGCAAAAATATTTCCAAATTTGTTTTATTTTTTATGGTTTTGATTTATTT
>NW_015380723.1:0-1022 GCF_001522545.3 Parus major
CCGGAGCCCCCCTGGCCGGGTCCATCAGGCGTTTCTAGAAGCCGAGCGCGGCTCCCGGGGGCAGCGGGCAGCCCGAACCCGCGTGGTCCCGCACGGAGCCGCGGAGCCGCCGCACCTGGGCTCGCAGCCCCGCCGCCGTGGCCGCCAGCGCCGCGTTCTGTGCCCGGAGCCCCCGGACGCGCTGCTCCAAACGGGCGATCCGCTCCAGCTTCCGCCGCCGGCACCGGCTCGCCGCCAGCCGGTTCCGCAGCCTCCGCCGCTCCGCCTGCAGCAGCTCCGGGGAGTCCGCGCCCGCTTCCGCCGCCTCCGCCTCCGCTCCGGGGACCCCCGGGAAGGGTCCCCCCATCCCCGCCGCCGTCGTGCTGAGCGCCGGTGGCTCCGGGAGCGCCACGTTGGGCGGCCCCGGTTGGTGCAGCTCGTCCAGCGCTTGGGCGAAGCTGCCGGTGAAAGCGTCGCGCTCGCCGGGACCGGGGTAGAAGAAGCTGCCGGTACCGGCGCCGCTGCCGAAGAAGGTGCCGTCGGGGCACGGCGCCGGTTTGAGCCCGCGGAAAGGCTCCGGGGGGGAACCCTGTTGTAGAGACCCCGGTAAGGTGCCGTAATCGGGCTCGGGGCGGCAGAAGCCGCCCGGGAAGGGCGCGGGGCGGTAAAACGGCGGCTCCATCCGCGCGGCCGCACCGGGAGCGGCGGGACTCGAACCCACGGCCCCGCGCCGCCCGCCCGCTTTATAACCGCGAGCGGCGGAAACGCGGCGCCATTGGCTGAGGCGGGCGGGGGACACGCCCCCAGAGCGAGGACACGCCCACCAAGAGCGAGGACACGCCCCCCCAGGGCGAGGACACGCCCACCCAGAGCGAGGACACGCCCACCCTGAGCGAGGACACGCCCACCCAGAGCGAGGACACGCCCCCCGGCGGGAAAGGGGCGGGGCCTCGACCTCATTTGGGGGGCGCAGGTGGGAAAAGGGGGGGGCCAGGTGAGCAAAGGGGGCCAGGTGTGAGCAAGGGAGGGGTTCAGGTGTGAAA
>NW_015380723.1:3052-4110 GCF_001522545.3 Parus major
CTTTCGGGGGCCCCAACGGCCCCAACCGTCAGCGGGGTTTCAATCTGGGGGGGCCCCGGATGTCCGGGGGGGAGGGCCCGGGGTGATCCAGGGTCAAACTGGGAGCACTGGGAGGGTGTTTGGGTTATACTGGGAGCACTGGGAGGGTGTTGGAGTCATACTGGGGGGGGTCTTGGGCGTAACTGGGAGCACTGGGATGGCCCCAGGGCCGTGCTGGGAGCACTGGGGGGGACTCCAGCTACAACTGGGAGCACTGGGATGCCCCCAGACCCATACTGGGGGTTCCGGGGCCATACTGGGAACACTGTGGGGGGAGGAGGAGTGGGGGTGAGGGGGGGTCCGGCCGCCGCCGGCCCCCGCGAGGCCATCGGGTTCAGCGCTGACGCAGCGCGGGCGTCGCCGCCGCTGCCCCGCGGCGAGAACGGCCCGGCTTGACCTTCCCCGAGCCGGCGGGGCCCGACGGGCGCGGCCGCGGGGGCGGCGGGACGCGGCCATGAGTCACCGGCGGGGCCGTGAGGGCGGCGGGGAAGGAGCGAGCGGCGCCGCTCTGGACGCGACTCTATGGCCTTGGAGGACTCGGTGCGGTTCCAAACGGGGCGGGTCCGCCAGGGGGCGTGGCCAGCAGGCGTGGCCGCTCTGTCCGCATCTCTGTGGTGCGGGAGGGGCCGGAAGTAGGCGTGACCGGAAGTGAGCGGGTGTGGCCCGCAGGTGCGGCCGCTCTAGGTGCGACTCTATGGTCGGCAGGGAGGTGTGGCGGGCAGGGGGCGGGGCGCAGGTGCGGCCGCTCTGGGCGCGGCTCGCTGCCCCTGGAGGACCGGCCGGACATGGCGGCGGGGCGGGACGCGTGTGGGGCGCTGCTCACCTGGGTAAGGGGGGGTCGGGACCCCCCCCCTCTCCCGCCGTGCTCGGGGATCCACACGGGGTTGGACAGGGAGAGCCCCCCACCCCCTCCCCGGGACCCCCGGGGGATTCCGGTGGCTTCGGGAACTTTGGTCCCCTCAGGGCACCTGTAACTCCTCCTCAGGGCCTGTAACTCCCCCTTCCCCCAGGGCACCTGT
>NW_015380724.1:0-979 GCF_001522545.3 Parus major
ATGGCGTTGGCGTTGATCCAAACCCCATTTCCCCAATTTTTCCCCCCTTTTCCCCCCCAAACCCCTCTCACACTCAGCCTTGATGAGGACCGCGATCCTCATTTTCTCCCATTTTCCCCCATTTTCCCCCCCCATTTCTCCCCGCTGTTCATTCCCGGTGTTCATTCCCAATTTTTATTCCCAATGTTTGTTCATTCCCATTATTTCCTGTTGTTCCTATTCCCATTGTTTATTCTGGGTGTTCATTCCCAGATTTCATTCCCATTCCGGGTGTTCATTCCCATTCCCGTTGTTTATTCCGGGTGTTCGTTCCCGCTGTTCATTCCCGGTGTTCATTCCCGTTGTTTATTCCCATTCCGGGTGTTCATTCCGGGTGTTTATTCCAAATCCCGGTGTTCATTCCGGGTGTTCATTCCCATTCCGGGTGTTCATTCCGGGTGTTCATTCCCATTCCGGGTGTTCATTCCCGGTGTTCATTCCCGGTGTTCATTCCCGTTCTTTATTCCCATTCCGGGTGTTCATTCCCGGTGTTCATTCCCATTCCGGGTGTTCACTCCCATTCCGGGTGTTTATTCCCATTCCGGGTGTTCATTCTGGGTGTTCTTTCCCATTCCGGGTGTTCATTCCCGGTGTTCATTCCGGGTGTTTATTCCCATTCCCGGTGTTCATTCTGGGTGTTCATTCCCATTCCGGGTGTTCATTCCCATTCCGGGTGTTCATTCCCGGTGTTCATTCCCGGTGTTCATTCCCATTCCGGGTGTTCACTCCCATTCCTGGTGTTTATTCCCATTCCGGGTGTTCATTCCGGGTGTTCTTTCCCATTCCGGGTGTTCATTCCCGGTGTTCATTCCGGGTGTTCATTCCCATTCCCGGTGTTCATTCCCATTCCGGGTGTTCATTCCCGGTGTTCATTCCGGGTGTTCATTCCCATTCCAGGTGTTCATTCCCATTCCCGGTGTTTATTCCCGGTGTTCATTCC
>NW_015380725.1:0-1037 GCF_001522545.3 Parus major
CCCCTCCCTCCCTTCCCCTCCCCCCGCCGTATGCAAATGTATGCAAATGAGCACCTGGGAGTCGGTCAGCGGCAGCCAATAGATGCACGGCGCCGCTTTGGTTTTCCGGAACAAATCGTCCAAAAGTTTGGCCGGGGGCTCTTCCGGGGGCTTCTCTGCCAGGGGGCGGGGCCACGAGTCAGGGACACGCCCCCTCTGACGTCACAGGCCACGCCCACCCCGCTTTCACCCCGTTCGGACACGCCCCTCCCTCGTTAAACGGGTTTGGCCACGCCCACTTTTGTTATAGGGCCGTATGTGGGCGTTAAGCCACGCCCCTTTTCTAGTTAGGCCACGCCCACCCGCTTAAGCCACGCCCACCCGCTTAAGCCACACCCACCCGCTTAAGCCACACCCATACTCATCAAATGCCCATATATGGTCATTAAGCTCCTCCCACTGCCCTTTAAGCCCCTCCCACTTTCCTTTATGCCCATATATGGCCATAAAGCCCCTCCCACTTAACTGTAAGCCCCTCCCACTTCACTTTAAGCCCCTCCCACTCTTCTCTATGTCCATATATGGTCATTAAGCCCCTCCCACCTCTCTTTAAGCCCCTCCCACTCTCATTTCATGCCCATATATGGTCATTAAGCCCCACCCACTCCCACTTTGGACACGCCCTCTTGATTTAAGCCCCTCCCACTATTCACCAATGCCCATATATGGTCATGAAGCCCCTCCCACTGCCTGTTAAGCCCCTCCCACTTAACTGTAAGCCCCTCCCACTTCACTTTAAGCCCCTCCCACTCCTCTCTATGCCCATATATGGTCATTAAGCCCATCCCACTCCCCCTTAAGCCCCTCCCACTGCTCTTTAAGCCCCTCCCACTTCCCAAAAGCCCCGCCCACTCTCCCAATGCCCATATATGGTCATTAAACCCCTCCTACTCCAAGCCCCGCCCCTTTCATGCCCTTATATGGTCATTAAGCCCCTCCCACTGCCCTTTAAGCCCCTCCCACTTCCCCCAAAGCCACTCCCACTTCCCCCAAGCCCC
>NW_015380726.1:0-1097 GCF_001522545.3 Parus major
TTACACAGTGAAAGTGTATCCAATCCCTTACACAGATGCATACTTGGATGAAATGCTCAAGACCTACATTAACGTCCATTTTCTTGAACAATCTGTTTTGAATGTTGTTCTTTCCTCGTATCAAAGCACGATAGCAATCTCCTCGATCTTCTTCACCAACTGTAAGAGCCTGCTGCAGAACGAGGAGCTGATGCAGGACTTGAAAGCGAGCAAATTCGATGTGGTTTTCACAGATCCCATCCTGATGTGTGGGCCCCTGGTGGCTGAGTATCTTTCCGTTCCTTCCGTCTACTTCCTGCGGGGCTTTCCCTGCGGAATGGATTCCGCTGCTACCCGGTGTCCAAGCCCTCCTTCCTATGTCCCCAGGTTATTCTTGGATAATTCAGACAGCATGACGTTTTCCCAACGGGTGAAGAACATGCTGGTCAATCTGCTGGAGCTCTTTTACTGTAAGCCCATCTATGATAACTTTGAAGAACTTGCCTACGAGGTTTTCAAAAAGAAAGTGACAGCAACAGAACTCCTGAGCCGTGGATCCTTCTGGCTGATGAGATACGATTTTGTGTTTGAGTTCCCGAGACCAGTGATGCCAAACATGGCTTTTATCGGAGGGATTAACTGTGTTCAGAGGAAAAAACTGTCTCAGGTACAAAATTTTCTTTGGTTTTTATAGGGAAAAGGCAAAAATAGAAATGTGTCATAGAATTGCAGAATGGCTTGGGCTGAAAGGGACCTTAAAGATCATCTCAGTTCACCCCCCTGCCGTCCTGGGCAAGGGATGTCACATCCTTACATCAAATCCTGACTGACAGCAGCTGGGTGTTTAAAGATAGAAATCCTGCATGATGCAGAAATGTTATTTCCTCATACCCAGCATTCAGATGATATCACATCCTGACAAACCTAAAGCCTTACCAGACTCAATTAGGACAATTTAAGTGACATAGAGCTTCGATGCAAATGTTTGTCTTTTTTGTTGAACTCAAGAATTTTTGGTATCCTCCTTTCCCAGCTGTCCTGTGGACTGTCTGTCCATACTTCCATATATCCCCTCTCCTTTCATCCACAGTGAAGGTTCTTGGACTGAAGGTTTTACC
>NW_015380727.1:0-1067 GCF_001522545.3 Parus major
CACCGGTGGGGACAGGTGTGTCACAGGTGTGTCATGGGTGTGTCACCGGCTACTCAGGTGTGTCAGGGGTGGGGACAGGTGTGTCACGGGTGTGACAGGTGTGTCACTGGTGTGTCACCGGCTACTCAGGTGTGTCACGGGTGTGTCACGGGTGTGTCAGGTGTGTCACCGGCTACTCAGGTGTGTCATGGGTGTGTCGGGTGTGTCACAGGTGTGTCACGGGTGTGTCAGGTCTGTCACCGGCTACTCAGGTGTGTCACCGGTGTCACAGGTGTGTCATGGGTGTGTCACAGGTGTGTCATGGGTGTGACAGGTGTGTCACAGCTGTGTCACCGGCTACTCAGGTGTGTCACCGGTGGGGACAGGTGTGTCACGGGTGTGTCACAGGTGTGCTCAGGTGTGTCCCAGGTGTGTCTCAGGTGTGTCACAGGTGTGACAGGTGTGACATGGGTGTGTCACCGGCTACTCAGGTGTGTCACCGGTGGGTCACGGGTGTGACAGATGTGTCACAGGTGTGTCCCAGGTGTGCTCAGGTGTGTCACAGGTGTGTCACAGGTGTGTCACCGGCTACTCAGGTGTGTCACAGGTGTGTCATGGGTGTGACATGGGTGTCCCAGGTGTGTCACAGGTGGGACAGGTGTGTCCAAGGTGTGTCAGGTGTGTCACGGGTGTGTCAGGTGTGTCACAGGTGTGTCATGGGTGTGTCACGGGTGTGTCACAGGTGTGTCACAGGTGTGTCATGGGTGTGACATGGGTGTCACAGGTGTCCCAGGTGTGTCCCAGGTGTGTCACGGGTGTGACATGGGTGTGTCCCAGGTGTGTCCCAGGTGTGTCAGGTGTGTCCCAGGTGTGTCACGGGTGTGTCACGGGTGTTGTTTGATCTATAAGTCAATAGGTCCATGAGGTCTATGGGTTATTATGGGATGTTCCATGGGTTCCATGGGTTATTATGGGATGTTCCATGGGTTATTATGGGATGTTCTATGGGTTATTATGGGCTATTATGGGATGTTCTATGGGTTATTATGGGATGTTCTATGGGTTCCATGGGTTATTATGGGATGTTC
>NW_015380728.1:0-1049 GCF_001522545.3 Parus major
CACCCGTAATTAAAGAAATCCCTTTAATTGCCACAGCAGTGCCCGACGTGCCCGAGACCCCCGAAGGGATCGGGGCCAGATCCGCTTTGGGGGGGTCAAATCCCCCCGGGGAGGGGTCAAATCCCACCCTGGAGGGGTCAGATCCCACCCTGGAGGGGTCAAATCCCACCCTGGGGGGGTCAAATCCCACCCTGGGGGGGTCAAATCCCACCCTGGGGGGGTCAGATCCCCCCGGGGAGGGGTCAAATCCCACCCTGGAGGGGTTCCAGAAAGTTCCTTCAGGATCTGGAGAGGGGACACAAGACCCGACCCCAAATCCTGATGGGATCGGGGGTGGATCCTGCCCCATGGAGGGGTCAGATCCCACCTGGAGGGGTCAAACCCCACCCAGGGGGGGTCAATCCCACCCCAGGGGGTCTCACCCAGCCCGGGGGGCTCCTGGCAGGTCCTGGCAGGTCATGGAGAGGGGACACAACACCCGACCCCAAATCCTCTCCTGATGGGATCGGGGCTGGATCCCACCTGGAGGGGTCAAATCCCACCCAGGGGGGTCAGATCCCACCTGGAGGGGTCAAATCCCACCCAGGGGGGATCAAACCCCACCTGGAGGGGATCAATCCCCCCCAGGGGGTCTCAGGCAGCCCGGGGGGCTCCCGGCAGGTCCCGGTAGGGCAGTGAGAAGGGGAACAAGACCCGATCCCAAATCATTTCCTGATGGGATCGGGGGTGGATCCTGCCCCATGGAGGGGTCAGATCCCACCCAGGGGGGATCAAATCCCACCCAGGGGGGGTCAGATCCCACCCAGGGGGGATCAATCCCACCCCAGGGGGTCTCACCCAGCCCGGGGGGCTCCCGGCAGGTCCCAGTAGGGCAGCGAGAAGGGGAACAAGACCCGACCCCAAATCCTGATGGGATCGGGGCTGGATCCTGCCCCATGGAGGGGTCAGATCCCACCCAGGGGGGATCAAACCCCACCCCAGGGGGGGTCAGATCCCACCCAGGGGGTCTCAGGCGGCCCGGGGGGCTCCCGGCAGGTCCTGGCAGGTCA
>NW_015380729.1:0-983 GCF_001522545.3 Parus major
GGTGTCCCCCAGGTGTGTCCCAGGTGTCACTGGTGTGTCCCCCCAGGTGTCACTGGTGTCACCCAGGTGTGTCCCCAGGTGTCACTGGTGTCACCCAGGTGTGCTCAGGTGTCACTGGATGTCCCCCAGGTGTCCCCCAGGTGTCACTGGTGTCACCCAGGTGTCACTGAATGTCCCCCAGGTGTCACTGGTGTCCCCCCAGGTGTCCCCCAGGTGTCCCCCAGGTGTGTCCCCAGGTGTGTCCCAGGTGTCACTGGTGTCACTGGTGTCCCCCCACGTGTCCCAGGTGTCCCCAGGTGTCCCCCCAGGTGTCACTGGTGTCACCCAGGTGTCACTGGATGTCCCCCAGGTGTCACTGGTGTCCCCCCAGGTGTCCCCCAGGTGTGTCCCAGGTGTCCCAGGTGTGTCCCAGGTGTCACTGGTGTCACTGGTGTCCCCCAGGTGTGTCCCAGGTGTGTTCAGGTGTCCCCAGGTGTCACTGTGTCCCCCAGGTGTCCTCCCAGGTGTCCCCAGCCCCCCCCCAGGTGTCCCCAGGTGTGTCCCCAGATGTCCCCCAAGTGCCCCTCCCAGCTGTCCCCAGCTGTCCCAGCTGTCCCCAGGTCTCCCCCCATGTCCCCACAGGTGTCCCCAGGTGTGTTCAGGTGTCCCCAGCTGTCCCCAGGTGTGTCCCCAGGTGCCCCCCCAAGGTGTCCCTGGATGTCCCCCAGGTGTCCCCAGGTGTCCCCTGTGTGTCCCCAGGTGTGTTCAGGTGTCCCCATGTCCCCCAGGTGTCCCCAGCTGTCCCAGCCCTCCCCAGGTGTCCCCCCAGGTGTCCCCAGGTGTGTTCAGGTGTCCCCCCAGGTGTCCCCCCAGCTGTCCCCAGCTGTCCCCAGCTGTCCCCAGCTGTCCCCAGGTCTCCCCAGGTGTCCCCAGCCCTCCCCAGGTGTCCCCCCAGGTGTCCCCAGGTGCCCCCATGTCCCCCAGGTGTCCCCAGGTGTCCCCAG
>NW_015380730.1:0-1078 GCF_001522545.3 Parus major
TTGGTGGTTTTTTAGTGGGTTTTTAGTGTTTCACCCTGGTGGCTGAATTTTATCCTCATGGGATAGCAGGGAATTCCTTTCCCAGCCTTTTATCCCTCATTAATGGCAAAGCAAAAATGAGGAAAAAAATCTTGTTTTCAAACAGAACGAGAACCACTGAATATTTCAAGCCCAAATTATTACCTCCATTAATTATCTAATTTTTGGGAGAGTTTTTTGGGGTTTTTAGTGGGTTTTTAGTGTTTCACCCTGGTGGCTAAATTTCATCCTCATGGGATAGCAGGGAATTCCTTTCCCACCTTTTATCCCTCATTAATGGCAAAGCAAAAATGGGGAGAAAAATCTGATTTTCAAACAGAATGAGAGCCACTGAATATTTCAAGCCCAAATTATTATCTCCATTAATTATCTAATTTTTGGGAGAGTTTTTTGGGGTTTTTTAGTGGGTTTTTAGTGTTTCACCCTGGTGGCTGAGCTTTATCCACATGGGATAACAGGGAATTCCTTTCCCACCTTTTATCCCACTCAGTGGCAAAGCAGAAATGAGGAGAAAAATCTGATTTTCAAACAGAATGAGAGCCACTGAATATTTCAGGCTGAAATTGTTACCTGCATTAATTATCTGATTTTTGGGGGGTTTTTTGGGATGGTTTTTTGGGGTTTCTTGGTGGTTTTTTAGTGGGTTTTTAGTGTTTCACCCTGGTGGTTGAGCTTTATCCTCATGGGATAGCAGGGAATTCCTTTCCCACCTTTTATCCCTCATTAATGGCAAAGCAAAAATGGGGAGAAAAATCTGATTTTCAAACAGAAGGAGAGCCACTGAATATTTCAGGCTGAAATTGTTACCTGCATTAATTATCTAATTTTTGGGAGAGTTTTTTGGGGTTTTTTAGTGGGTTTTTGGTCTTTCACCCTGGTGGTTGAGCTTTATCCTCATGGGATAGCAGGGAATTCCTTTCCCACCTTTTATCCCACTCAATGGCAAAACAGAAACAAGGTAAAAAAAAAATCTGATTTCCAGACAGAAGGAGAACTGGTTGAAATTGTTCCCTGCATTAATTAGCAGGGATTTTTGAGG
>NW_015380731.1:0-1036 GCF_001522545.3 Parus major
TCACCCAGAAACACAACCATTGCAAGAATTTTTATGTACTGCAAGCATTTTTGTGTGCCATTATCTGACATTCAAATTTAGATGGACCACTTCTAAGAAGCTAAGGCTTCACATACAGAGAAGGAAGGTTGCTGCTGGATTTTGCTGCATTTATTTTAATTCTCCTCCAGGCACACCACTGTATTCCAGGTCTGAAGTATTTGCACAGAGTTCTGCAGAACCCTACAACTTGGCAAAAACCCCTTTCTCCCACATATATGAAACCAGAGTTTTAATAGACACATTCTCTCTCACATACCCATCATCTTCTCTTGGCGCCACTCCATCATTTCTTGGCAGTGGCTCAGCTGAGTTCTCTGGTGCCCTGAAAAGATGTGGCTGCTGCTGGACCTGCTGCAGGGGTAGAATGGACACACTTAGGAACCAGCGGAATTTTACACTTCCTGCTCCCCCGTTTCAGTTCTCTAATTGGATTTGGGCCAGAGCTGTTTTTTCCCTCTTGCTCCCTCAAACTGGCAGGTTCACCAGTGATACTGCTTTTTATAGGAATAGCTACTGAGGAGAAAAAAACCCCTCTACCCAAACCTGCTCTTGTGTTTAGTGTAAGTGGAGCTGGGTCATGCAAAGTCTGTTGTGAAATTTGAGGCCTTTGCATAGGTTCAGGCACAAACCTGTCAGGATATAACTCCCATGCAATGTTTGCTGCATGTGTCTGCTTTGCAGAGCAGTAGAGGCATCCCAAATTTGAGCAGACACAGTGCTCTGAGGGCTGGATCAAAGCATATTCTTCCAAAAGTAGTGGAAAAAGAAAAAATCCCAAATATGCCCTTTTAAAGACTTGGAGGAATAAGAAACAGAATTAGTGTGCACCCCAGTCAGCTGCAGTTGCTTTTTACACCTCAGTGACAAGGGGACCTAAACTGATGCTGCAGCTAGAACACTTCTTAAAATCAAAGACTATCTGTGCCCTGTTTTGAATCACTGAAGCAACAATCTCTTTTAGTTTGTTCACCCACTCCGTTCGACTGATTCTCAG
>NW_015380732.1:0-973 GCF_001522545.3 Parus major
GCCCCGCACCGTGGCTCTCCTGTTCCAGCCGGTTTTGCTGCGCTGCCAATTCCAGGTGAGCTCACCTGGGCCCCCCCCCATCGTCACCTGGAAGTACAAATCCTTCTGTCCCGACACCTGGAGCTCACCTGGCGCCTCGGGGGCGTCACCTGGCGCCTCGGGGGCGTCACCTGGCGGCTCCGGGGTGTCACCTGGCGAGGCGGCCGCCGCCTGTCCCGACTGGGCTCGCACCGTGCGCATCGTGGCCACCAAGCAGGGCCAGCAGGTGACGCTGGGAGATTTCTACCTGGGCAGGGCCGTCACCATCCAGGGAGGTGAGAGCACACCTGGGGACACCTGGGGACACCTGGGGATACCTGAACACACCTGGGGTACACCTGGACACACCTGGGGATACCTGGGGGGAGCTGGGGACACACCTGGGCACACTTGGGGACACCTGAGGACATCTGGGAACACCTGGGGACACGTGAGGACACCTGGGGGGAGCTGGGGACACCTGGGACACACCTGGTACACCTGGGACACACCTGGGACACACCTGGGACACCTGGGACACACCTGGGACACACCTGGGCACACCTGGGGACACCTGGGGACACCTGGAGGGCAGCTGGGGGGCAGCTGGGCACACCTGGGCTACACCTGTCACCTGTGTCACCTGTCCTGTGTCACACTTGTCTCTGTCACACCTGTCCATGTCACACCTATCACACCTGTCCATGTCACACCTGTCCATGTCACACCTGTCCTGTCACACCTGTCACACCTGTCCAGGTGCGGAGCTCAGTCTCGGTCCGGCAGCGTGGGGTGACAGCGGGCTGTACCTGTGCACTGTCACCTGTCCATGTCACACCTGTCCATGTCACACCTGTCACACCTGTGTCACACCTGTCCATGTCACACCTGTCACACCTGTGTCACACCTGTCCAGGTGCGGAGCTCAGTCTGGGTCCCGCGGCGTGGGGTGACA
>NW_015380733.1:0-978 GCF_001522545.3 Parus major
GGCACCAAGAGCTCCAGCAAAAAGGCCTCGGCCGCGCAGCTCCGCATCCAGAAAGGTGTGGGGGGAGGCGGCGGGCGAGGACTGGGCCCGGTAAGGGCCGCGGACTGGGCCCAGTAAGGGCCGCGGACTGGGCCCAGTAAGGGCCGCGGACTGGGCCCAGTAAGGGCCGCAGACTGGGCCCAGCAGGGCCCTCGTGGCGGGCAGGTACCGGGCAGGTACCGGGCAGGTACCGGGCTCGTTAACGGCCCTGGGGGGGGCCGGTACCGGTTCCAGCAGGGCCTCGATGGGGGCCGTTACTGGGAGCGACAGGGCTCTGATACTGGTCCCAGTAAGGCCTTGGTGAGGGGCCGCTACTGGGCCCGGGTGGTCCCAGTGAGGGGCAGGTACTGGTCCCAGTAGGGTCTCAGTAGGGGTCACGTACTGGTCCCAGTAACGGTCACGTACTGGTCCCAGTATGGTCCCAGTAACGGTCACGTACTGGTCCCAGTATGGTCCCAGTAAGGGTCACGTCCTGGTCCCAGTATGGTCCCAGTAAGGGTCATGTACTGGTCCCAGCGAGGCTTCAGTGAGTGTCCCAGTATGGTCCCAATAGGGGTCACGTACTGGTCCCAGGGCAGGGCAGGTACTGCTCCCAGTAGGGATCACGTACTGGTCCCAGTAGGGTCTCAGTGAGGGGCAGGTGCTGGTCCCAGTAGGGATCACATACTGGTCCCAGTAGGGTCTCAGTGAGGGGCAGGTACTGGTCCCAGTAGAGATCACGTACTGGTCCCGGTAAGGGTCATGTACTGGTCCCAGCGAGGCTTCGGTGAGTGTCCCAGTATGGTCCCGGTAGGGGTCACGTACTGGTCCCAGTATGGTCCCAGGGAAGGGCAGGTACTGGTCTCAGTCGGGATCACATACTGGTCCCAGTAGGGTCTCAGGGAGGGACAGGTACTGGTCCCAGTATGGTCCCAGTGAGGATCACCTACTGGTCCCAGT
>NW_015380734.1:0-1052 GCF_001522545.3 Parus major
CTCTTACAGAACTGCTCTGTCCCCAGCAGAGCTGTCCATATTGTCTCAATCCTGACAGAAAGGAGACCTGCAGACACGGGGCCCCATCACATCTTCACTACCTCTCCACCATGATCCTTCCCCATCCAACCTGTCCCACATGTCCCCATCTAGCCTGGTCCCTGCCCTGGCACCTTCAGAGCCAGCACCACTGCAGTACCCACCAGATTGTCTTCTGGTGCAGCAATGGTGAAGGGCTTCACATGCTCTGCAGAGCCCAGCCGCTCCTCTGGGTAGTCAACTATGGAGAGGACAGCAGCAGGGGGAAGGGGAGGCCCTTTGGGATGCAGTCCCAAATATTTCAGCATCTAAAACAGAAGAGAAAATCCTGTTTATACTTCTGTCACCTTCATCCTCACAGCTCCTTCTTTGAAGGCACTGAGCTTTTGGCAATGGGCTTTTTGATTTCCATCAAGTCCAAGTATTTTGTTATGCCCAGTGGGGTGAGCAGGCTCCAGAGCAGAGGCAAGAGCTACAAGCGGTACTGGGAGACAAAACTCTCCCGAGTGACTCAGCTGAAGAAAACAATGACCGTGAGCTGCCCTGTCCTGGGACTGTTCATAACGATTTCCTGGCTGGGAGACTCTGAAGAGATGGGATACTTGTACACAGAGCTCTCCCACTTTCTGCCCATCTGAGGGATGGTGATAACCTCCCCATCCACACAGATGCTACAGAGTCACTGTGGAACATCATCAAGGGCCTGGACCATCAAGGCTCTGTGCCATTTTCACCTGGGAGGACACAATGCTCCAGGGTCCAAAGTCACAGCAAGCTCAAGATCTGAGCCTTGCAGGGGTTTTTACCTGGTCTTCCGTTGGCAGCCTCCCTTTCCTCAGGATCTCCCTAATCATGGCCTTTGGATTTGTGACCTGGATGTCCAGGCATGGCACCCCGACATGCTTGTCTCTGACTGCCTCTTCTGCAACTTTGCTTGGTGTCTCCAGATGAGATGACTGAAGACTCCTTTGGTCTCCCTGTTTTTGTTCAGGCTTCTTCTCCACCTTCTCCTG
>NW_015380735.1:0-1093 GCF_001522545.3 Parus major
CTCTCCCATAGTTTCTAATCAAGCTCGGCACGCATTACAAGCAGTCAGTCACGAGTAATAAATTACAGCCGCGTTCACAGAGCTTTGTGTATCTGCTCTCCCAGAACAGCTCCGGTCTCGGGCACGGCCTCGCCCTCCGGCAGTGCCGAGCCGAGCTCTTGCGCTGAGATAAACGCATCCGTGTGTGTGCAGGCCCTGGCTGCGGGATGCAGGTGCCCGGTGTTCGGGCCCGGGGCAGCTCCTGGGGCCGCACACGCCCAGGCCGAACCCACAGCCGCGGCCTAAGGCGGGGTGGCCCTCCAGGAGCCCCGGGCCGGGCGGAAGCAGCGGGCAGCCGTAACCACAGTGCCGGGCCCCAGGGCCGCGATACACGAGTAGAAAGGCGAAATGAAAGCTCAATGAGTTGGGTTGAGCTCCCCGCGGCCGGCGGAAGTGACGGCGGGCGGGCGGAAGCGGCTCCCGGGGAGGGCGGAGGTGCCGGGGAGCGGCGCGGAGCCGGCGCAGGTGAGTGGCGGCCTGGGCTGCCCAGAGCAGCGGCCCAGCATGGCAGCGTTTGTCTCAAAGCTTAAACGCTGCTGCTGGAAGGCATTTGGGAGAGCATTGTGGAGCTCCGTTTCTCTGTAAACGCCGTTCGTTGTGACACACTGGTGTGTACTGGTGCTTAGGGTCCCTCACTGTCATAAGTGACCTTCCTGACCAGGCTCACACTTGGACTACAGTTGGTTGATTCAGAATCTTGGCCTTCGAAGAAATCTGTGGCTTTATTGCCTTCAGTGCTCTTGTGTTTTCTTTTAGGCTGACTGAGATCTCTCGGCCCAACCACGCCTGAAAAACTTCCTGCAGAGCTGGTGAATTTTTCAGACAGTGTCCACGGCAGGTCCAGACCATGACAGAAAACTCTTTTGTGAGACTTTTCATATAGACAGGGTGTACAACAGCAGATGATAGTGTGGCCACATAACAGTCTATATGTTGTGCAGTATGGAAGTGCTCATGGACCTTGGACAGCATTTCTGATCCCTCACCTGTGTTCCTAGGACAATATCTCAGTTAGTGCTGGTACTCAGGAGTTGGTTAGTTGTCCTGCATGTTT
>NW_015380736.1:0-1093 GCF_001522545.3 Parus major
GGAGCCGGCGGGATGTGGCGGTACCCGAGCACTGTGCCAGCGCCCACGTCCCGTGGCAGCGTCACCGGGTGTCCAGGTCACGCTTCTCCCTGTGTCACCCCCGTGTCCCAGAGGTGCTGTGGAGAGGGTGGGGATGGCCGGTGCTCTCGGTGCCGGGTACGTGTGCACTGCCCAGACTGCACCGTGTGCCACCCTCTGCCACACAGCCCTGCTGCCATCACTGTGCTATGGACCGTGCTCACCCAGGAAAGGTTCTTTGGACATTCGGCCTCTCCCCTTCGGCAGGGCCTTTCCCCTCTCCCCTCCCTGCCAGGACACGAGGCCTCGGCACACAGCTCTGTCCCTGCACCCCCCGTTCTGCCCTCGCTTTCCTCTCCCTTCCCTGCCCCGTTTCCCCCAAGGACACGGGATGGTGGTGGCTGGCTCACAGTGGCCAGGGTCAGGTGGAGCCACGAGCTGCCCTCTGTGTTTTGATCAGGATGGGAGCAGTGTCCCTCCGGGCCAGCCTGCAGTGTGGGGGTGGGACAGGCTGGGGTCCAGGTGCCACCAGATGGGGTCCGTTCTCCCCCTCTGGGGTGCCAGCAGAGGGTGCAGGTTTGGGGGAGTAAGAGGAGCCAGAAATGCTCCCTGGGGGCCAGAGGAGCAGCTGTGGGGCTGCGGTGCAAGGGTCACACCCAGCTGGCTGAGGGGACAGCCTGGGGCTGGTGACAGGGTACAGCAGGGGCCTGTCCCACTGAAACACTACGAGGCCTGTGGGGCCACGGGGCCTCGGGTGAGGGAGGCCAAAGCCAAGGGGAGAGGGTTGTGGTCACAGAGCCCCTGCCGGAGCCTGGGCTTAGCCCGGGATGTCGTGTGGCCCTGCGCTCCCCATGCACTGGCTGAGCTGCCACGGGCTCCCTTCCCTTCTGCCTTTTTCTTTTCCTTAAAATTTTTAAATTACATAATTTATTGGGAAACCATTAGTTCCGAATAAACCTCTGTTGTGCAAGGCCTGGGGGCTGCGCGGGGCGCGCCTGCCGTCCCTGGGGCAGCGCTGCAGGGTCACAGAGACCCTGGGCCCATACTGGGCCCGTACGAACCCCGTGCTGTGCCC
>NW_015380737.1:0-1023 GCF_001522545.3 Parus major
GAGACACACCCTGACACACCTGGGACACACCCTGACACACCTGGACAGGTGAAGGACACACCTGAGACAGTTGGGACACCTGGGACACACCTGGGGACACACCCTGACACACCTGAGACACCTGGGACAGGTGAGGGACACACCTGACACACCTGGGGACACCTGGGAGTGACCCTGACACACCTGGGGACACCTGGGGACACATCTGACACACCTGAGACAGCCGGGACACACCTGGCAAACACCTGAGCTACCTGAGACAGGTGAGGGACACACCTGGAACACAGCTGGGAGTGACCCTGACACACCTGGGACAGCTGGGACAGCTGGGGACACACCTGAGACACACCTGGACACACCTGGGACACACCTGGGGACACCTGGGGACACCTGGGACACACCTGGGACACACCTGGGACACACCTGGGACACATCTGGGACACAGCCGACATACCTGGGGACGCCTGGGAGCGACCCTGACACACCTGAGACACACCTGAGGTACCTGGGGACACCTGAGACACCTGGGGACAGCTGGGACAGCTGAGGGACACACCCTGACACACCTGGGACACACCTGGGAGTGACCCTGACACACCCAGGGACACCTGAGACACTTGGGACAGGTGAGGGACACACCTGAGACAGTTGGGGACAGCTGGGAGTGACCCTAACACACCTCAGACACACCTGAACACACCTGTAATACACCCGAGGTACCTGAGAAACACCTGGGAGTGACCCTGACACACCTGAGACACCTGGGACAGGTGAGGGACACACCTGGACACACCTGGGGACACCTGGGGACACACTTGGACACACCTGGGGACACCTGGGAGTGACCCTGACACACCTGGGACACACCTGGAGACACCTGGAGACACCTGAGGACACACCTGGGACTGACCCTGAGACACCTGAGATACCTGGGACAGGTGAGGGACACACCTGGGGACAGCTGGGGACACACCTGGACACACCTGGGGACAGCTGGGGACACACCTGGACACACCTGGGGAC
>NW_015380738.1:0-1034 GCF_001522545.3 Parus major
CTGGGAGGAGCTGCTGGGCCCTGCTGGGGACACCTGAGGGTGAGGGGACACCCAAAAACACACCTGGGACACACCTGGGGACACCTGAGATACACCTGGGGACACCTGGGGACACCTGAGCACACCTGGGGACACCTGGGGACACCTGAGGGTGAGGGGACACCTGAGACACACCTGGGGACACCTGAGATACACCTGGGGGTACCTGGGACACACCTGAGATACACCTGGGGGTACCTGGGGACACCTGGGGACACCTGGGAGGAGCTGCTGGGCCCTGCTGGGGACACCTGAGGGTGAGGGGACACCTGGGGACACCTGGAACCCAGTCTGGAACCCGATCTAGAACCGATCTAGAACCGAGTCTAGAACCGCTCTAGAACCAAGTCTAGAACCGCTCTAGAACCGCTCTAGAACCGAGTCTAGAACCGAGTCTAGAACGTTCTGGAACCCAGTCTAGAACCCGGTCTAGAACGCACCTGGGACACACCTGGACACACCTGGGGACACCTGGGGACACCAAAAACACACCTGGGGACACCTGGGGACACCTGGGGCACACCTGGGGGACACCTGGGGATACCTGGGGACAGCTGGGGGGGATAAAAACACACCTGGGGACACCTAGGGACACCTTGACACACCTGGGACACACCTGAGATACACCTGGGGGTACCTGGGGACACCTGGGGGGGGATGCAACCATACCTGGGGACACCTGGAACACACCTGGGCACACCTGGGGACACACCTGGGAACACCTGGGGGACACACCTGGGGATACCTGGGGACACCTGGACACACCTGGGGACACCTGGGGGACACCTGGGAACACCTGGGGGACACCTGGGGACACCTGGAACACACCTGGGGACACCTGGGACACACCTGGGGTCACCTGGAACACACCTGGGGACACCTGGGGGGGATAAAACCACACCTGGGGAACATCTGGAACACACCTGGGACACCTGGATACACCTGGGGACACCTGGGGACACTTGGGGGGGATAAAACCACACCTGGGGACACCT
>NW_015380739.1:0-1022 GCF_001522545.3 Parus major
CCTGCGCTGGCTGTGGCTCTGTGTGAGCGCCTCGGGGACAGCCTGGCCCGGCTCGGGCTCTTCCAACGCGCCGCCGACTTCTACCAGAGACAGGTGAGGAGCCCTCAGGGACATCCTGGGAATGGGGCAGCGCTGGGAATTCCTTGGGAATTCCTTGGGAATTCCTTGGGAATTTTTTGGGGATTTTTTCAGATTTTTTCGGATTTTTTTTCGGATTTTTTTTGGATTTTTTTTGGAATTTTATCTGATTTTTTTTGGATTTTTTTTGGATTTTTTTTGGATTTTACCTGTTTTTTTTTGGATTTTTTTAAATTTTTTTTTGGAATTTTACTTGATTTTTTTCAGATTTTTTTTGGATTTTTTTGGAATTTTATCTGATTTTTTTGAGATTTTTTTTGGATTTTTTTTGAATTTTACCTTATTTTTTGAGGATTTTTTTTTTATTTTTTTTGGAATTTTACCTGGTTTTTTTCAGATTTTTTTTGGATTTTTTTTGGATTTTACCTGATTTTTTTTTTATTTTTTTTTCATTTTTTTTTTGAATTTTATCTGATTTTTTTTGGATTTTTTTTGGATTTTTTTGGAATTTTACCGGATTTTTTTTGGATTTTTTTTGGATTTTTTTTTTAATTTTATCTGATTTATCTTCCGATTTTTTTTGGATTTTTTTTGAATTTTACCTGATTTTTTTCTGATTTTTTTTGGATTTTTTTTGAATCTTACCTGATTTTTTTTTTTAATTTTTTTTCAATTTTTTTTGAATTTTACCAGATTTTTTTTTTGATTTTTTTTGGATTTTTTTGGAATTTTACCTGATTTTTTTTGGATTTTTTTTGGATTTTTTTTTTTTAATTTTATCTGATTTATTTTCCGATTTTTTTTGGATTTTTTTGGAATATTACTTGATTTTTTTCAGATTTTTTTTGGATTTTTTTTGAATTTTATCTGATTTTTTTCAGATTTTTTTTTTTATTTTTTTTGAATTTTATCTGATTTTTTTCAGATTTTTTTAAAATTTTTTT
>NW_015380740.1:0-998 GCF_001522545.3 Parus major
GAGGTTTCTATGGGGTTTCTAGGAGTTTTTATGAGGTTCTAGATGATTCTATGGGGTTTCTAGAGGTTTCCATGGAGGTTCTAGAAGTTTCTATGGGGTTTCTAGAGGTTTCTATGGGGATTCTAGAAGTTTCCATGGTGTTTATAGAAGTTTCTATGGAGGTTCTAGATGATTCTATTGGGGTTCTAGCGGTTTCTATGGGGGTTCTAGCGGTCTCTATGGAGGTTCTAGAAGTTTCCATGGAGGTTCTAGATGTTTCTATGGAGTTTCCGGAGGTTCTTATGGCGTTTCTGGAGGTTTCCATGGAGGTTCTAGAGGTTCTCATAGGGCTCTAGACTGATCTAGACCGTCCTAGAGGTTCTAGATAGCTCTAGACCGTTCTAGAGGCTCTAGAAGGTCCTAGATAGATCTAGACCGTTCTAGACCGTTCTAGAGGTTCTAGACCGTTCTAGACCGTTCTAGAGGTTCTAGACTGTTCTAGAGGTTCTAGATCGTTCTAGAGGCTCTAGAAGGTTCTAGATCGATCTAGAACGTTCTAGAGGTTCTAGGTCGATCTAGAACGTTCTAGAGTTTCTAGACCGTTCTAGAGGTTCTAGACTGTTCTAGAACGTTCTAGACTGTTCTAGAGGTTCTAGGTCGATCTAGAACGTTCTAGAGGTTCTAGGTCGATCTAGAACGTTCTAGAGGTTCTAGATCGTTCTAGAGGTTCTAGACTGTTCTAGATCGCTCTAGAACGTTCTAGAGGTTCTAGAGGTTCTAGGTCGCTCTAGAACGTTCTAGAGGTTCTGGAGGTTCTAGGTCGATCTAGAACGTTCTAGAGGTTCTAGAGGTTCTAGGTCGATCTAGAACGTTCTAGAGGTTCTAGAGGTTCTAGGTCGATCTAGAACGTTCTAGAGGTTCTAGAGGTTCTAGACTGTTCTAGATCGTTCTAGATCGTTCTAGAGGTTCTAGACTGTTCTAGAGGTTCTAGATCGTTCTAGAGGTTCTAGAGGTTCTAG
>NW_015380741.1:0-976 GCF_001522545.3 Parus major
TGTTTCCATTGTTCCCATTCCCGTTGTTCCCGTTGTTCCCGTCGTTCCCGTTGTTCCCGACATTCCCGACATTCCCGTTGTTCCCGATGTTCCCATTCCTGATGTTCCCGTTGTTCCCGATGTTTCCATTGTTCCCATTCCCGTTGTTCCCGTTGTTCCCGACATTCCCGTCGTTCCCGTTGTTCCCGTCGTTCCCGTTGTTCCCGACATTCCCGTCGTTCCCGACATTCCCGTTGTTCCCGTTGTTCCCGTTGTTCCCGTTGTTCCCGTTGTTCCCATTCCCGACATTCCCGACGTTCCCGACGTTCCCGTTGTTCCCGTTGTTCCCGTTGTTCCCGTCGTTCCCGTCATTCCCGTCATCCCCGTCATCCCCGTCGTTCCCGTCGTTCCCGTCGTTCCCGTTGTTCCCGTTGTTCCCATTCCCGACATTCCCGACATTCCTGACATTCCCGTTGTTCCCGTTGTTCCCGACATTCCTGTCGTTCCCATCATCCCCGTCATTCCCGACATTCCCGTCGTTCCCGTTGTTCCCGACATTCCCGTCGTTCCCGTCGTTCCCGACATTCCCGTTGTTCCCGTTGTTCCCGTTGTTCCCGTTGTTCCCGTTGTTCCCCTTCCCGACATTCCCGTTGTTCCTGTCGTTCCCGTCATCCCCGTCATCCCCGTCATTCCCGTCGTTCCCGTCGTTCCCGTCGTTCCCGTTGTTCCCGACATTCCCGTTGTTCCCGTTGTTCCCATTCCCGACATTCCCGTTGTTCCCGTTGTTCCCGTCATTCCCGTCATTCCCATCATTCCCGTTGTTCCCGCAGTGCCCCACGTTCAAGCGCGAGGCCGATGCCGAGGTCCCGGAGCCGTTTGCGGCCGAAGCCAAATTCTTCACGGAGTCGCGGCTGCTGCAGAGGGACGTGCAGATCGTGCTGGAGAGCTGCCACAACCAGAACATCCTGGGCACCATCCTGCACCCGGCGAGTGCCGC
>NW_015380742.1:0-1029 GCF_001522545.3 Parus major
AAATCCCGGGGGGTCCCAAATCCCCCAGACCGAAATCCCCAGAGACCCCAGACCCAAATCCCCAAATCCTGGGGGGTCCCCAGAGACCCCAGACCCAAATCCCGGGGGGTCCCCAAATCCCCCGACCCAAATCCCCAGAGACCCCAGACCCAAATCCCCAAATCCTGGGGGGTCCCCAGAGACCCCAGACCCAAATCCCCAAGTCCCGGGGGGGGAGTCCCCAAGTCCCCCAGACCCAAATTCCCACCCTGGGGGTCCCCAAAGCCCCCAGACCCAAATCCCCAAATCCTGGGGATCCCCAGAGACCCCAGACCCAAATCCCGGGGTTGGTTTTGGGGGTCCCATTTTTGGGGTCGGTTTTTGGGGTCTTATTTTGGGGGTCCCTGTCGGTTTTGGGGTCCCATTTTTGGGGTCAGTTTTGGGGGTCCCAGTCAGTTTTTTGGGGTCGGTTTTGGGGGTCCCGGTCGGTTTTGGGGGTCCCATTTTTGGGGTACCATTTTTTGGGGTGGGTTTTGGGGGTTCCAGTCGGTTTTTGGGGTCTCATTTTTGGGGTTTGTTTTTTGGGATTGGTTTTGGGGGTCCCATTTTTGGGGTGAGTTTTGGGGGTCCCGGTCGGCTTTGGGGTCCCACTTTTGGGGTTGGGTTTTGGGGGTCCCATTTTTGGGGGTCCCGGTGGGTTTTTGGAGTTGGTTTTTGGGGTCCTGGTTGGTGTTTGAGGTCTCATTTTGGGGGTCCCATTTTTGGGGTCGGTTTTTGGGGGGTCCCAGTTGGTTTTGGGGTCTCATTTTGGGGGTCCCAGTGGGTTTTGGGGTCCCATTTTTGGGGTCAGTTTTGGGGGTCCCAGTCAGTTTTTGGGGTCTCATTTTGGGGTCGGTTTTGGGGGTCCCGGTGGGTTTTGAGGTCCCGTTTTTGGGGGGTCCCTGTCGGTTTTTGGGGTCTCATTTTGGGGTTGGGTTTTGGGGGTCCCGGTCAGTTTTGGGGGTCCCATTTTTGGGGTCAGTTTTGGGGGTCCCAGTCAGTTTTTGGGGT
>NW_015380743.1:0-967 GCF_001522545.3 Parus major
GGACAGTTGGGGTTGGGGTCATTCAGGTGGCTCTGGACACAGCTGGGGACACTTGGGTGACTCCAGACATGCCTGGGGTTGGGTTGGGGACACTCAGGTGGCTCTGGACACAGTTGGGGTCGGGTTGGGGACACTCAGGTGGCTGTGGACACAGCTGGGGACACTTGGGTGACCCTAGGCAGGGCTGGGGTCGGGTTGGGGACACTGAGGTGGCTCTGGACACGGTTGGGGTCAGGTTGGGGACATTCAGGTGGCTCTGGACACGGTTGGGGTTGGGTTGGGGACACTGAGGTGGCTCTGGACACGTTTAGGATTGGCTTGGGGACAGCTGGGGACACTTGGGTGACCCTAGTCAGGGCTGGGGTCGGGTTGGGGACACTGAGGTGGCTCTGGACACGTTTAGGATTGGCTTGGGGACAGCTGGGGACACTTGGGTGACCCAGGCAGGGCTGGGGCTGCAGACACAGTTGCACCGAGGACCCTCGCTGGGTTCCAGCTCCGTTTGGGGACATTTCCTCATCCCTAACCGCGCCGGGGCTGGCGCTGGGGACACGGGGGCGTCACCTTGGGCGTGAGGACGATGGCGGAGCCGCCGTTGACGCCGATGATGGGCACGGAGGTCTGGGCCGAGATGAAGTCGAGGATCTGCGCCACGGCCTCGGAGCGCGTGTCGTCCTCGAAGACGACGCCGTGGATGCGCAGCGAGGACAGCACGTCGCACAGCCGCACGATCAGGCTGCGCGGGTTGGTGTCGTTCAGCACCACCCCCACCGGGTTCACCTCCAGGGAGAAGTTCTGGAAGGTTCCGGGCGCCAGGCGGGGCCCGGCGGGGCCGTAGGAGGCCCCGCTGAGGATGACGGCCACGTTGAGCGTGCGGCGCGGCGCCGCCGGCGGCTCCAGGAAGGGGCTGGCGCAGGCCAGGGCCAGGGCGAGCAGCATCCTGCCGGCGGGGACGGCGACCGCGGGG
>NW_015380744.1:0-1088 GCF_001522545.3 Parus major
GTTAATTACATGTGGTACGGCGTCACCGTGGCCGGGCTGCTGGTGCTGAGGCGGAGGGAGCCGGAACTGCCACGCCCCATCAAGGTAGGACACGCCCACTTCCGGGGTAAACCACGCCCACTTCCCCCGGGTCAGACCACGCCCACTTCCGGGGTAAAACCACGCCCACTTACAGGGTCAGACCACGCCCACTTATGGGGTAAAACCACGCCCACTTATGGGGTAGGACACGCCCACTTATGGGGGTAAACCACGCCCACTTATGGGGGTAAACCACGCCCACTTATGGGATAAACCACGCCCACTTATGCAGTAAACCACGCCCACTTATGGGTTAGACCACGCCCACTTATGGGGCAAACCACGCCCACTTATGGGGTAAACCACGCCCATTTCCGGGGTAGGACACGCCCACTTATGGGGTAAAACCACGCCCACTTCCGGGGTAGGACACGCCCACTTATGGGGTAAAACCACGCCCACTTCCGGGGTAGGACACACCCACTTATGGGGGTAATCCACGCCCATTTCCGGGTTAGACCACGCCCACTTATGGGGTAAACCACGCCCACTCCCGGGTTAGACCACGCCCACTTACGGGGTAAACCACGCCCACTTACGGGAGGAAAGCACACCCGCTTCCGGTCTAATCCACACCCACTTCCGGGTTAGGCCACGCCCACTTCTGGGTTAAACCACGCCCACTTACGGGTTAGACCATGCCCATTTCCGGGGTAAACCACGCCCACTTCCGGGGTAGGACACGCCCACTTATGGGGCAAAACACGGCCACTTATGGGATAAACCACGCCCACTTATGGGGTAGAGCACGCCCACTTATGGGTTAAACCACGCCCACTTATGGGGTAGAGCACGCCCACTTATGGGGGTAAACCACGCCCACTTATGGGGTAAACCACGCCCATTTCCGGGTTAGACCACGCCCACTTACGGGGTAAACCACGCCCACTTACGGGAGGAAAGCACACCCGCTTCCGGTCTAATCCACGCCCACTTCCGGGTTAGGCCACGCCCTCTTCTGGGTTAAACCACGCCCACTTACGGGTTAGACCATGCCCACTTCCGGG
>NW_015380745.1:0-1087 GCF_001522545.3 Parus major
TTCCAAACCTGCAGTGATTCATCTACATATCCTCAGTTTTGCAATCTCTTTTTGGTGGCTACTCTTTGACAGTGTGTACACAAGCCTTTTTTTGTAGCAAAGTAAAGTAATACATAGTGGACAGAGTCTACGTAACTTGCAGGGAATCCTGTAAAACCAGACAGAAATTTCTGTATTTTCAACTACTTTCTAAAACCCGTCAACTTTTATTTCCTCAAAGCTCATTTTAGGCCTTCTGCATATCTTCTTCCTGCAGAGCTGTTAATTTTAAGACACAGATATCACCATATTAATCAAAAGCTAATAAAATTCCCAAACTTTAAGAAAACCTGCTAAATACAGATGAGCAGGTCAGATGTCTGTATTGTTTAGAGCACCAAAATTTTCCCACTCCCAAAGTATCCACTGAGGTACGAACTTGAGCTGGAATTTATTACCTCTTACCTCATGGTGCCCACATCTATGCTGGCATCTCAAGTTCTGCAGCCTTTCTTCCTTTACCAGACACAACTGTCTGACCTGACTCCAGGGCCCCAGCCACACATATCTCATAAACTCAGTAATATGGAGGACAGGGAGGTAACTCTGTATTTGGAGAGATGTTTCATGTAGCAGCTCTTTCTCTCCCATCTCTGGTGCTGACATGGTCTTTCCCATTTAATGCTCTGCTGCAAAAAATGTGTTCACTCCTCACACATGTTCTCTGGGATGCACTGTGTCATACAAGAAGTAGGATATCCAGAAAAGTGACACTTGCTTAATAATTCATTACTTTAGACAAGAAAAAAATTCTAATTTCTAAGTTTTAGCACCTGTTCACACCCTGTTTGGACCAGGGTCAGAATAGGTGGGACAATTTATTTTATCAAGTACAGCTATGATGTTTGTGTGGAGAATTAGAAAATCACAGCGTTATATGGGGTAGGGTACTTGTTCTCTGCACAGTAAAATATTGTGGGAATACTTTTGTCCCTCAGAAGCTTACAAATGGATAGTAAAGATTTTTAATTATCATGTCTCTTGACAAAATCAGAAATAGCCCATTAATTGTGCTGAGCATTTGAAAACACTTCATATCAACATACTG
>NW_015380746.1:0-1057 GCF_001522545.3 Parus major
CCCTCCTCCTGCCCCTCGGGCCCGGGGTGACGCCGCTGTCTGTGGGGAGCAGACCCCAGCCCATCCCCTCAGACGGGAACCCCAGGGGTGCCCCCGGGCTGGACAAGCCCCAGGAGCCCCCCGGGGGGGGCTGGGGTCCTCTGGGGTCCTCTGGGATCCTCTGGGGTCCTCTGGGATCCTTTGGGATCCTTTGGGATCCTTTGGGATCCTCTGGGGTACTCTGGGATCCTTTGGGACCCTCTGGGGCCCTCTGGGACCCTCTGGGGTCCTTTGGGATACTCTGGGGTACTCTGGGGCCCTCTGGGATCCTTTGGGATCCTTTGGGATCCTCTGGGATCCTCTGGGGTACTCTGGGATCCTTTGGGACCCTCTGGGGCCCTCTGGGACCCTCTGGGCTCCTTTGGGATTCTCTGGGATCCTTTGGGATCCTTTGGGACCCTCTGGGATCCTTTGGGGTCCTCTGGGCTCCTTTGGGGTCCTCTGGGATCCTCTGGGGCCCTCTGGGATCTGCTGGGATCCTCTGGGACCCTCTGGGCTCCTTTGGGATCCTCTGGGACCCTCTGGGCTCCTTTGGGATCCTTTGGGCTCCTTTGGGATCCTCTGGGGCCCTCTGGGCTCCTTTGGGACCCTCTGGGGTCCTTTGGGATCCTTTGGGGTACTCTGGGATCCTCTGGGCTCCTCTGGGGCCCTCTGGGCTCCTTTGGGGTCCTCTGGGATCCTCTGGGATCCTCTGGGGCCCTCTGGGATCCTCTGGGCTCCTTTGGGACCCTCTGGGCTCCTCTGGGGCCCTCTGGGACCCTCTGGGCTCCTTTGGGACCCTCTGGGATCCTTTGGGATCCTCTGGGACCCTTTAGGACCCTCTGGGATCCTCTGGGACCCTCTGGGACCCTCTGGGACCCTCTGGGACCCTCTGGGATCCTCAGGGATCCTCAGGGACCCTCAGGGATCCGGGTCCCTGCAGGAATCACTCACAGACTGTGGAGAACCATTGGGTGAAGTCCTGCAGCTTCCTCGGGACCCTCCTCTTCCTCTTGCCCCCCACCGGGGTGTCCAGGCC
>NW_015380747.1:0-1042 GCF_001522545.3 Parus major
CAAGAGTGTTCCTCCAGCTCCAGCCTGGGGCAGCAGCCAAGCCCCTCTCCCTGCCCTGTGGCTTCTGCAGAGCCTCACAGGGCAGGACAAGGTGTCAGAGATGTCACTGCTGCCATGGAGGGGACAGAGATGTCACTGCTGCCATGGAGGGGTCAGAGATGTCACTGCTGCCATGGAGGGGACAGAGCTGTCACCTGCTGCCATGGAGGGGACAGAGATGTCACTGCTGCCATGGAGGGGACAGAGATGTCACTGCTGCCATGGAGGGGACAGAGCTGTCACTGCTGCCATGGAGGGGTCAGAGATGTCACCTGATGCCATGCAGAGGACAGAGCTGTCACCTGCTGCCATGGAGGGGACAGAGATGTCACTGCTGCCATGATGGGGGTCAGAGATGTCACTGCTGCCATGGAGGGGACAGAGATGTCACTGCTGCCATGCAGGGGTCAGAGATGTCACCTGATGCCATGGAGGGGGGACAGAGATGTCACTGCTGCCATGGAGGGGACAGAGATGTCACTGCTGCCATGCAGGTTATCAGAGATGTCACTGCTGCCATGGAGGGGACAGAGATGTCACTGCTGCCATGATGGGGACAGAGATGTCACTGCTGCCATGGAGGGGTCAGAGATGTCACCTGATGCCATGGAGGGGACAGAGATGTCACTGCTGCCATGGAGGGGACAGAGCTGTCACCTGATGCCATGGAGGGGACAGAGATGTCACTGCTGCCATGCAGGTTATCAGAGATGTCACTGCTGCCATGGAGGGGACAGAGATGTCACTGCTGCCATGGAGGGGGGACAGAGCTGTCACCTGCTGCCATGGAGGGGGGACAGAGATGTCACCTGATGCCATGGAGGGGTCAGAGATGTCACTGCTGCCATGGAGGGGACAGAGCTGTCACCTGATGCCATGGAGGGGACAGAGATGTCACTGCTGCCATGCAGGGGTCAGAGATGTCACCTGATGCCATGGAGGGGACAGAGATGTCACCTGCTGCCATGGAGGGGTCAGAGATGTCACTGCTGCCATGGAGGGG
>NW_015380748.1:0-985 GCF_001522545.3 Parus major
AAGCGCCACCTGCAGTTCCATCACCTCCCTAATAAACCACTGATAACTCCCTAATAATCAATAATTAATTACTACCTAATTAATTATTATTTATTAATTAGCGCTAATTACGGGTTTTTCTCCAGAAGAAGAGCGTGTACCACTGCAACAAGCGCCGCCTGCAGTTCCAACAGCTGCCTAATAAACCACTGATAGCTCCCTAATAATCAATAAATAATAAATAATTAACAGCTAATTAATTACTATTAATTAATTAACGCTAATTACGGGTTTTTCTCCAGAAGAAGAGCGTGTACCGCTGCAACAAACACCGCCTGCAGTTCCAACACCTCCCTAATAAACCATTGATAACTCCCTAATAATCAATAAATAATAAATAATTAATGCCTAATTAATTATTACTAATTAATTAGTGTTAATTACGGGTTTTTCTCCAGAAGAAGAGCGTGTACCACTGCAACAAACACCGCCTGCAGTTCCAACAGCTGCCTAATAAACCACTGATAGCTCCCTAATAACCAATAATAAATAAATAAATAACGCCTCATTAATTATTATTAATTAATTAACGGTAATTTTTAATTACCTCCAGAAGAAGAGCGTGTACCACTGCAACAAGTGCCGCCTGCAGTTCCTGTTTGCCAAGGACAAGATCGAGCACAAGCTGCAGCACCACAAAACCTTCCGCAAACCCAAACAGCTGGAGGGGCTGAAACCCGGCACCAAGGCACGGAATTCCCAAAAATTCCCAAAAATTCCCGGAATTCCCGGAATTCCCGGCCTTTTTCCTGCTCCCCAGGGCTGGGGGAGGGGCAAGGGGAAAGGGTTGGTGGGGTTTTAATTGTGGGGTTTTGATTTGATGGTAATTAATTTGGGGATTTGGTGGGGTTTGTTGGGGGTTTAATGGGATTTGTTGGGGGTTTAATGGGATTTATTGGGGATTTAATTAATGGGATATTTTATAGAATTAATGGAATATTTCCTG
>NW_015380749.1:0-1085 GCF_001522545.3 Parus major
CTGGCCACGGGGGACAGCTGGTGGCCCCTGTGACCCCCGGGTGTCATTGCAGAGCCCCAGAGCATGCCCCTGGCCACGGGGGACAGCTGGTGGCCCCTGTGACCCCCAGGTGTCATTGCAGAGCCCCAGAGCATGCCCCTGCTCGCCCGCTCCCCCAGCACCAACCGCAAGTACCCCCCGCTGCCCGTGGACAAGCTGGAGGAGGAGATCAATCGCCGCATGGCCGATGACAACAAGCTCTTTCGGGAGGAGTTCAACGTGAGTGCCTCTCCCCTCGGGTCCCACGGGCTGCCCCAGGCTTGGGGTTTAGCCTCTGGTTCTTGGGGCTTTCTGGAAGTGGGGCTGATTCTGTCCCTGGGTCCGTGGTCAGGGTGGATATGCTGTTCACCCTCATGCTCGCTGCAGAAAACAAGAGCGTTTCTAGCAAACTGCTCTTCAGAGTTACGTTTTCCTGGGGTCAGGAATGATCCTGGATGTCTTGGGGACTCCCAAGCTCTGCCTCCCACCTCCCAGTCTTCATGGCTTTAAATCCACAAACGGCCAAAACCAGAGCTTTGACAGAGGAGCAGGAATGACCCCATCTTATTTCTGTGGGCTGTTAACCCTGAAACACAATGATGACAATGTGTGGGACAAAGGCTGGCCTTCAGCTGTGAGCAATTCAGGTATTGTGCTTGTCCCAGAGCCTTTCTTCAGGGGTGGCTACAGCCTCTTCTTGACATTGCTGAGCTTTGCAGCTTGGGACAATAAATCTGTTTTGCCTTGTCAATAATAAAAATAGATTAGAATAGAATTGAATGGGAAAGGTTCATTAAGGTTGGAAAAGCTCTCTAAGATTATTGAGTCCAGCTATTAACCCAGCACTGCCCAGACCAGCACTAAACCATGTCCCCAAGTGCCACATCTACACTTTTTGGGTTTTTTAACACTTTCAAGGATGGTGACTCCACCACTGCCCTGGGCAGCCCATGCTGGGGCTTGACAATTCTGTGAAAATATTTTCCTAAATATCCAATTTACACCTCCCCTGGCCCAGCCTGAGCTGTTCCCTCTCCTCCTGTCCCTGTTCCCTGGGAGCAGAGCCC
>NW_015380750.1:0-989 GCF_001522545.3 Parus major
GGGGACATCCCTGGGGACACTGGGGACATCCCTGGGGACCCCGGGGACACTGGGGGACATCCCTGGGGACACCGGGGGACACCGGGGACATCCCTGGGGACATCCCTGGGGACACCGGGGGACAGCAGGGACATCCCTGGGGACACTGGGGGACACTGGGGGACATCCCTGGGGACATCCAGGGACATCCCTGGGGACATCCCTGGGGACACCAGGGGACACTGGGGGACACTGGGGGACATCCGTGGGGACACCAGGGACATCCCTGGGGACATCCTTGGGGACACCGGGGACATCCCTGGGGATACCGGGGGACACTGGGGACATCCCTGGGGACATCCCTGGGGACATCCCTGGGGACATCCCTGAGGACACCAGGGGACACTGGGGGACACTGGGGACACTGGGGGACATCCCTGGGGACACCGGGGGACATCCCTGGGGACACCGGGGGACACCGGGGACATCCCTGGGGACATCCATGGGGACATCCCTGGGGACACCAGGGGACACGGGGGACACTGGGGGACACTGGGGGACACTGGGGACATCTGGGGACATACGGGGATATCCATGGGGACATCCCTGGGGACATCCCTGGGGACACTGGGGGACATTGGGAACATCCCTGGGGACACCGGGGACATCCCTGGGGACACCAGGGACACTGTGACAGCAGCTGGGGGGACATGGGGGGAACACAGGTGACACAGGTGTGACACAGGTGACACAGGTGACCCCCAGGTGACACAGGTGACACACAGGTGACCCCCAGGTGACACAGGTGACACAGGTGTGACCCAGGTGACACCCAGGTGACCCCCAGGTGACACAGAGGTGACCCCCAGGTGACACAGGTGTGACCCAGGTGACACAGAGGTGACACAGGTGACACAGAGGTGACACAGGTGACCCCCAGGTGACACAGGTGACACACAGGTGACACAGAGGTGACCCAGAGGTGACCCAGGTGACACAGAGGTGACACA
>NW_015380751.1:0-973 GCF_001522545.3 Parus major
GGTGTCACCTCAATGTCACCTGGGTCACCTGTGTCACCTCGGTGTCACCTGGGTGTCACCTCTGTGTCATCTGTGTGTCACCTGTGTCACCTGTGTGTCACCTGTGTCACCTGTGTCACCTCTGTGTCACCTCAGTGTCACCCCTGTGTCACCCCAATGTCACCTGTGTGTCACCTGAGTGTCACCTGTCACCTCTGTGTCACCTGTGTGTCACCTGTGTCACCTGTGTGTCACCTGTGTGACCTCGGTGTCACCTCAATGTCACCTCAATGTCACCTGGGTGTCACCTCTGTGTCACCTGTGTCACCTGTGTCACCTCAGTGTCACCCCAATGTCACCTGTGTCACCTGTGTGTCACCTGTGTGTCACCTGTGTGTCACCTGTGTCACCTGTGTGACCTCGGTGTCACCTCAATGTCACCTGGGTGTCACCTCTGTGTCACCTGTGTCACCTCAGTGTCACCTCAGTGTCACCTGTGTCAACTGTGTGTCACCTGTGTGTCACCTATGTCACCCCAATGTCACCTGTGTCACCTCTGTGTCACCTCAGTGTCACCTGTGTGTCACCTTTGTGTGACCCCAGTGTCACCTGTGTCACCCAATGTCACCTGTGTGTCACCTCAGTGTTACCTCTGTGTCACCTGTGTCACCAGAGCCACCCCAGTGTCACCTGTGTCACCCCAGTGTCACCAGAGCAACCCTGGGTGTCCCCAGGTGTCCCCAGGTGTCCCCAGCCCCCCCAGGTGTGTCCCCAGATGTCCCCACCTTGCCCCAGGTGTCCCCTTAGGTGTCCCCAGCTGTCCCCAGGTGTGTCCACACCTCCTTCAGGCGTGTCCCCAGCTGTCCCCAATGTCCCCAGCTGTCCCCAATGTCCCCAGGTGTTCCCCCAGGTGTGTCCCCACCTCCTCCAGGCGTGTCCCCAATGTCCCCAGCTGTCCCCAATGTCCCCAGCTGTCCCCAGGTGTTCCCCCAGG
>NW_015380752.1:0-1081 GCF_001522545.3 Parus major
GCTGGCCGCGGTGCTGCTCGGTGCGCGGGGCTGGCGGCCGAGGGGCGGCCGGGTCAGGGGGAAACCTCAAACCCGCTCCAGCCCAAGATTCATCTGGCGCAGGGGCAGCGGAGAATGAGGGTCGGGGCTGCCTCTGGGATGCTCCACTGGGATCCCGGCTCCTCTATCCCTTTCAACGTCTCTTCCCTCCTTCGTCTCTCTGTCATCTCTCAGCCCCCCTTTCCAAAGCCTTCGATCCCCCATGGCTCTTGGCATGAGCCTGCTTGCACCTGTGCTTGATTCTCAATGCACCCTTCTCCATCACCGACCTGAGGAAGTTATTCTTGCTCTGATTACACCCCTCTACCTTTCATTGTAACAACTCCTCTCTCCGTCTACTCTTCATCCACCCACCCACAAATCTTCACCCTACTTTGCAAGCATTATCCCGTGCTTCTCTTTCCATTCAGAGACCTCTCTCACCTCTGCCTCGGATTGTTTCATATCTCGAATCACAACTTTGACCTCCTGCATGTCTCTGTTATTCCACACATCCACACATGCCCCTGTGCAGCAGAAGTTCCTGTTCTTCTGAATTCAGCCCAGAATCCACATATTCACACAAAACCCTCCTGTCCCTTTACCTCCTTGCTCTCCCTACCTCGTTTCACGGGAAATTTGGATTTCTCCATGCATCCATTTCAGATTGCCACCAACACCAGTTTCACTCTCCATGCCCGATAACTTCCATTCCTCGCCAGTTTTTTGTCAGTTTGGCTCCATCTCACTGCCCCTGCCCCTGACTGTCTCTGTGGGAAAATACACAACGAAGCTGAACCATCATAGCCGATCTTTGGACTTTCTTTTCTTTTCTTGGCAGTGGCTGTGAGCAGAGCCCAGGTACAGCAGGAGCCGTCGCTGGAGACCACCGAGGACAGCGGCATCAACATCACCTGCTCACATCCCAAAAAACAGATCGGAGATTACATCCATTTCTACCGTCAGCACCCGGGAGAAGGACCCGAATTCCTCGCACTCATCGCTAGAGGATCCAAGGTTCTGCCGGACATCTCAGGAGAGCTCTGGGTGTCCGAGGACGGGC
>NW_015380753.1:0-1081 GCF_001522545.3 Parus major
AACCCTCACCCCAAGCCACACCAGCTCAGTATACACTCTGCAGCAGCAGTGTCCTGAGGGATGGCTGCTCCCAGGGACATCCCAGGATATCCCAGAGACATCCCAGGGACATCCCAGGGACATCCCACTGCTCCAGGGACATCCCAGGATATCCCAGGGAAATCCCAGGGACATCCCTCTGCTCCCAGAGACATCCCAGGGACATCCCAGGAACATCCCAGGATATCCCAGAGACATCCCACTGCTCCCAGGAATATCCCACTGCTCCAGGGACATCCCAGGGAAATCCCAGGGACATCCCAGGATATCCCAGGAATATCCCAGAGACATCCCAGGGAAATCCCAGGATATCCCAGGGACATCCCAATGCCCCAGGGACATCCCAGGGACATCCCAGGAACATCCCACTGCTCCCAGAGACATCCCACTGCTCCAGGGACATCCCAGGATATCCCAGGGAAATCCCAGGGAAATCCCAGGGACATCCCAATGCTCCAGGGACATCCCAGGAATATCCCAGAGACATCCCACTGCTCCAGGGACATCCCAGGATATCCCAGGAACATCCCAGGAATATCCCACTGCTCCAGGGACATCCCAGGGAAATCCCAGGGAAATCCCAGGATATCCCAGGGACATCCCAGGAACATCCCAGGGAAATCCCAGGAATATCCCAGGGACATCCCAGGAACATCCCACTGCTCCCAGAGACATCCCAATGCTCCAGGGACATCCCAGGAACATCCCAGGGACATCCCAGGATATCCCAGGGACATCCCAATGCTCCAGGGACATCCCAGGAATATCCCACTGCTCCCAGGAACATCCCAGGGACATCCCACTGCTCCCAGTGACATCCCAGGAATATCCAGGGACATCCCAGAGACATCCCACTGCTCCCAGGGACATCCCAGGGAATATCTCAGGAATATCCCTCTGCTCTCAGGGACATCCCAGGAATATCCAGAGACATCCCAGGAATATCCAATATCCAGGGCCATCCCACTGGACTCCTGGGTTGTGGTGCTGCAGCTCAGGAAGTGATGGCACTGGGCTAGAAGGGATCATTTGCTGGTTAAAA
>NW_015380755.1:0-962 GCF_001522545.3 Parus major
GGCACTACCCAGCTTCTGCCGCTGGCCCCGCTCACTCAACAGCTCACCCCAGTGCCGGACGCCGTTACGTGGCACCTTTTTGATGGCCACCTGCAAGCCAAAGGGAACAGCGGATTCAGCTCGCCGCCTACCACATCCAGCCCCATCCTACTCCTCTGCTCCCTCCTCCTCCTCCGCCCCCTCTTCCTCCTCGGCCCGCCACCGGCCCCACCGCTCACCGGGAGTCCGTCTGAGAGCCTCGTGGCCACAAAAACTCTGCCGAAGCCACCGTGCCCCAGCAGTGAGCCGATCCTGTAGCGCTGCTGCAAGGTCAGCTGTACCTTCCCTGGGGAAGAGACGCAGCCATCAGCGCTCGGCCCGGGGCCAGGAACGGCCCCCGAGTGCTCCCTGACCTCCCCGGGCAGGGCATCCGCAGGCGTTCCCTCATTGGAACGCGACAGCGGCGGAGCTTGGGACCTGCGGCTGCGCCGCTGAGCAGCAGAGCTCGAGCCAGGGAAGCTGCAGTGGAGGCGGCGGCAGTGGCTGGGCCGCCTGTGTCCTCTGCAGGACCCGGGAGGAGCCGGGGCCCGGGCCCGAACCAGAACCAGAACCGGAGCCTGCATCGGGGCTGGGGCTGAGGGTGGGGCAGGCTAAGACAAAGGACGGCAATGCCGCCCCAGCCCCAGGCACTGATGCCTGCCCAGCACAGCCAGAGCCAGGCAAACAGGAGACCTCCCTGGGACGGGGACGTGGACAGGGACAGGGACGGGGACAGGGACGGGGCAGCTCCGCCTGGGGCCGGGGGTGGGCCGGGGGCATGGCCCAGCCGGGCACGGGGAGAGGGAGACTTGGAGAGGAGGGGGCACCGGGAAAGGGAGACCGGGAGAGGATGCGGGACTGCGAGAGAGGGAGAGGAGAGACAAAAAATTGCTAAATTCTCTTCTTGCTGCCACTGGTGCTGCTGCCGCTGCAACTGAAGCACC
>NW_015380756.1:0-1024 GCF_001522545.3 Parus major
CGGGAATAACACTGGGAATAACAGCAATGGGAATAACAATGGGAATAACGGGAATAACACCGGGAATAACGGGAATAACAACAGCGGGAATGACACCGGGAAAAACAGCGGGAATACCGGTGGGAATAATGGGAATAACAATGGGAATAGTGGGAATGATGGGAATTGGGATGGGGGAATGGGGATGGGAATAATGGGAATGGGAATGGGGGTAACGGGAATGGGGATAATGGGAACGGGAATAATGGGAACAAGGATGGGAATGGGAATGGGAATAATGGGAATGGGAACGGGGATAGGAATGGGGATGGGGGATCCCCAGCGGATCCCGAGGGGGAAAATGGGATTTGGGGGATCCCGAGGGAATCCAGCAGGGATCTGGGGGGATCCAGCAGGAAAGGAGGGAAATGGGGGATCCCCAGAGGATCCAGACCGGATCCGGGGTGGGGGGGAACGGGATCGGGATTGGGATTGGGATCAAGATCAGGTTTAGGATTGAGATTGGGATTGGGATCAGGATGGGGACTGGGATCAGGACTGGGACTGAGATCAGGATCAGAATCAGGTTCGGGATTGGGATCAGGATCAAGATCAGGACTGGGATCAGGCTCAGGATCAGGATCAGGATTGGGATTGGAACTGGGATTAAAATTGGGATTAGGGTCAGGATCAGTGTTGGGATCAGGATCAGGATTGGGATCAGGATCAGGACTGGGACTGGGACCGGGATCAGGATCAGGATTGGGCTCAGGATTGAGATTAGGACCAGGATTAAGACCAGGATAAGGATGGGGATCAGGACTGGGATCAGGATCAGGATTGGGATTGGGATTGGAACTGGGATTAAGATCCAGATTAGGGTCAGGATCATGCTTGGGACTGGGATCAGAATCAGGATCGGGATCAGGACCAGGATTGGGATCAGGACCAGGATCAGGATCAGGATGGGGACTGGAATCAGGACTGGGACTGGGATCAGGGTCAGGATCAGGTTCGGGATTGGGATCAGGATCGGGATCAGGAT
>NW_015380757.1:0-1027 GCF_001522545.3 Parus major
ACCAGGTGACACCATCAGCGCCACCAGAAGACGCACCGTGACCACACAAAGCGTCACCAGCACGGAGGGGACAGCCGACACCGGGGGGGGACCGCGGGGGTGGCCTCACCTTGCACGGTGACAATGACCTCGTGCACGGCCACCGTGTTCTTCTTGACGCGGCACTGGTAGGTGCCGGTGTCGCTCTCCTGCAGGTCGGCCAGGCGGATGGAGGCGTCGCGCTGGCCCGGGTCCGTCTGCACGAAGGCCACGCGGTCCTGCAGCCCCGAGCCGCTGCCGTAGTTCACGTGGTGGTCCTGGTAGGACAGGAACTGGGGACACGCGGGGACAACGTCAGGGTGGGCTCGGGGACGGTGGCGGGGTGGGGTTTGGGGGTTTGGGTTGGGTTTAGGGGGGAGATAAAGTTGGTTCAGGGTTAGAGTTTGGTTTGGGTTGAGGTTGAGGTTGGTTGGGTTGGGTTTGGTTTGGGATTGGTTTGGGTTGAGGTTGGTTGGGTTGGGCTTGGTTTGGGTTGGGTTTGAGTTGGGTTTGGGTTGGGTTTGGGTTGGGTTGGGTTGAGGTTTGGGTTTGGGTTGGGTTTAGGTTGGGTTGAGGTTGGTTGGGTTTGGTTTGGTTTGGTTTGGGTTTGGGTTGGGTTTGGGTTGGGTTTGGGTTGGGTTTGGGTTGGGTTTGGGTTGGGTTTGGGTTGAGGTTGGTTGGGTTGGGTTGGGTTTGGGTTGGGTTGGGTTTGGGTTGGGTTTGGTTTGGGTTGAGGTTGGTTGGGTTGGGTTGGGTTTGGGTTGGGTTGGGTTTGGGTTGGGTTTGGTTTGGGTTGAGGTTGGTTGGGTTGGGTTTGGTTTCGGTTTGGTTCAGATTGAGGTTGGTTGGGTTTGGTTTGGTTTGGGTTGGTTTGGGTTTGGTTTGGTTTGATTTGGGTTTGGTTTGGTTTGATTTGGGTTTGATTTGGGTTTGGTTTGGGTTGAGGTTGGTTGGGTTGGGTTAGTGTTTGGGTTGGTTTGGGTTAGTTTGGGTTTTTGGGTTAGTTTGG
>NW_015380758.1:0-1059 GCF_001522545.3 Parus major
AGCCTCAGAGATAGATTCATTACTCCAGGTGGGATGTCATGTCTGCAAAGCAGAAGAGAAGAATCATCTCCCTCAACCTGCTGGCCACACTGCTTTTAATGCAGCCGATGATATAGCTGGTTTTCTGGGCTGCAAGTTGTCAGAGACTGAAATAGTTCATGCCCCAAGCATTGATACAGAGTTTTGCTCATTATAACAAAAACTGTATAAAGAAGTTACAACCAAAGAAGCTTCCCTGAAGATACCTGACTGGGACTTTGGACTGTAAATTAAACCACTAAGATTAGATAAAGGGAACCCCCAGTCTTTAATCATCTCAGAACCAGGAATAAGACCAAGCTGAAGAAGAGGAATTCATCAACAAGAAAGCCAAACTCAGCAGAGATTCCCTGGCTGGGTTTGGGGTGGGGGAGACCACAGACTCCTGCCAGAAATGAGGCAGTGGGGGTGAGGACGGGAGGAGGTTTTGGGTGTAACCTCTGGGTAGAGGTAGTGAACACGCATCTTCCCTTACACAAACTTGGCCTAGCTGTGAAACCCCCAACCCCACATCCATGGGACATTGGCCTGGGAGTGCAGGTCTCACCTGAGCTGAGGGGATGTCATAATCCATCAAAGGCCTCCCAAATTGTTCCCCCCCTCCTTGCCCCGAGTCATTCCTGAAGTCTTAAACCACAGAACAGCATGTGATGTGACAAACCCAGAGTCTGTTGTAAGAGAGAATGGCAAACATCCCCTCCCCACTCCTGCAAGGTGCCTGAGTTTTCCTACCTGGCCTGAGAGTATATTAATGCATAGAAAAGATTCTATGCTTTTCAGGGAGACCTTCACCACCAAGAAGACCAGCTGGAGAGGATCAGTGGAACATCACTGGGATCCACAGAGTGGTGAAATTTTCCTTATTCTGTCCCTGTTGCTCTCTTTCTCTTCCACCACCCCCCCCCATTTTCTATTTCTTTCTTTCTCTCTCTCTCTCTCTCTCTCTCTCTCTCATATTTACTATCAAATAAAACCCATACTATTGTCACAGGACTCATTTTCACCTTAATTTGGGCAGAG
>NW_015380759.1:0-1079 GCF_001522545.3 Parus major
GAAAGTACCATGTTCCAAGCACAACAGTAATACAGGGCTGAAAGCAGTGGAATTTCATTTCCTTATGGGCTTGGTGGTGATTCTGAAATAAAAGCTTCTGAGACTTCTTCATGAAATCTACTCTCTGCATTCTTCACCCTGCACCAACATTGCTGATCCACAGGATAATATAGCATGACTGAGCCTTGATTCTTTATTTCTCTCACCTATTAGAAAAAAACAACCCAAAAAACCAAAAAAAACCCACAGTGGAGTTAATTGTCTCAAAGATAGCAATGCAAACACATTGCCTTTTCTTTCAGGAAAAAAAAAAATCTATGTGATTCTCACTCAGCTCTTTCATTGGGAGGTGTACATTTATTCCATACATTCCCACTTCTGTTTCATGTTCTTTTTTTCAGCCTTGGTAACTTTTTTATGCCCCCATGGTGCCACGTGGAGCACACAGTGATCAAGTCCCAGGCATCAGTGAAGATCCTGTGGATGTACAGACTCTTCCCCATTCCATTATACCACTTTATATATATTTATATTTATATTTATATTTATATTTATATTTATATTGATATTGATATTGATATTGATATTGATATTGATATTGATATTTATATTTATATTTATAATTGACATTATATCAAGTTGGGGTTGGGTCTCTCCTTATCTCTTTGTGGATCATCAGGACAATAAATTATTCTTTTTAAATGGGGCATCAGAGAAACATTTCAGTGCATTTCTTCAACTTTCTGGTTTCAGAGCACTATAGAAATAAAGGCTTGAATAAAGGGAGAGAAATCCATGTGACCTTTGGGGTATCCTAGGCCAGCTTTCATTTTATTTAATTCATTTAAGCAGAGGTTGATGGGCTGTCCTCTATAAATGACTGAAGCAGATGAGAAGCATTTTGCATAATTCTTAGAAAACCCTGGGTCTTTTGGGATCCAGTCCATTTTCCAGAACCATCTCCTTTAAAAAATTTTAAAAAACAAAACCACAAATTTGTTTTTTTTTAAATATTTAACAAATAATTCCTGCTCATTTTGAAAATCCCAGTATCTCAGTGCCTTGGGATCAGTTTGAAA
>NW_015380760.1:0-1078 GCF_001522545.3 Parus major
GTAAAGCCTTGGCTGTGCAATTACAGGGGTTCTGCTTCTATTTCAGGGTTTAAAAATGCAATATTCTTGCTAAAAATTAAATTTCCTGCACAAACTTTTTGGTAAAATCCTGGATGCCCAGTTCCAGGGTTTCTGCTGCTATTGCTGGGTTAAAAAGTGAAATATTCCTGCTAAAAATTAAAGCACACAGAGGATGGAGTGCACTCCGTGCTCCCAGGGACACCTGAATTCAAACTTCCAGAGGTTGAGGCGATAACTTCAAAATCAGATCCCACCTTTAGGCAACACCTTCAAATGCGGGACTTGATCCTGAAGATCTTTCCCAACTTTAAGGATTCCATGGTAATACAGGAACAGCCCAGCTGCACCTGAACACCTTTTGCCCACTAAATTGCTGATTTGTGCTGGAATAATTTGAGATTAAATAAGAATTTAGATTGGGTGGTGCACCAAGGCTGAGCAAGCAGCAAGCAAGGGTGATAACCACAAATGGGTCGGTATGTTTGGTGGTTTTTTTTACGGAAAAAACCCCAAAAAATACCATTGGCCAAGTGGCTGTTTCTTCCCGGCTGGAAAGTATCACTGAGAGACTTTTTCATTTTCTCGTAGCAGGCAAAGTACAAGGCGTGGGCAGGGCCAGCCCCCAGCATGGTGACATTAATCCCACGTAAAGGCCTCCAGAGCCCCTCGGTCAGCACCATCTTCTTGAGAGCTTCGTACACGCTCCTGTAGCGGGCTCTGGGGTCGGGCTGCAGGCTCTGCATCCGTGTCTGCAACAAAGCACACGAGGGACAGGCCCTGGTGACCCAGCCGAGGCAACAAATCCCGGAGTTCCAGAATTCCGGAATTCTGATGGCCCCTGGATGAGCTGCCTGATTTATCCTGGTTTTTTACTTGTGCTGCTGACGGAGTCCGCGTTCCCAACGCACCAGCCAGGCTGCTGCAAGAGGGAAATAGAACCTCTGCTTGGCTTTTTCCATGGAAAATCAAAAGGAAACAAATTTTTCCATGGAAAACCCAAGGAATGAGGCTGCTGCAGGATGGAAATGGAGCCTCTGCTCAGCTTTAGCCATGGAAA
>NW_015380761.1:0-1050 GCF_001522545.3 Parus major
GAAAATTCCCGGGAAATTCCTGGATTTGTTTTAATTTTAGATTTTTTTAGAGGAATTTGGGGGTGGGGGAGGGGAAGGAAATTCCCGGGAAAAATTCCCAGATTTTTTTTATTTGGATTAAAATTAAAAAAATTCCCGAATTTTTTTTAATTAAAAATTTAAAATTTCCCAAATTTTTTTAATTAAAAAATTTTTAAAAATTCCCAAAAATTTGGGATAAAAAATTAAAAATTCCTGAATTTATTTGGATTAAAAGTTAAAAAATTCTGAATTTTTTTGGATTAAAAATAGAAAAATTCCCGAATTTTTTTAATTAAAAATATTTAAAAATTCCCAAAAATTTGGGATAAAAAATCTAAAAATTCCCGAATTTTTTTGGATTAAGAATTTAAAAATTCCCAATTTTTTTTTAATTAAAAATTTTTAAGAATTCCCAAAAATTTGGGGATAAAAATTTAAAAATTCCCGATTTTTTTTTGGATTAAAAATTTAAAAATTCTGAATTTTTTTGGATTAAAAATAGAAAAAAATCCCAAATTTTTTAATTAAAAAAATCAAAAAAATTCCCAATTTTTTTTTAATTAAAAATTTTTAAGAATTCCCAAAAATTTGGGATAAAAAATTTAAAAATTCCCGAATTTTTTTTGGATTAAAAATTTAAAAATTCTGGGTTTTTTTGGATTAAAAATAAAAAAAAATCCCAATTTTTTTTAATTAAAAAATTTTTAAAAATTCTCAAAAATTTGGGATAAAAAAATTTAAAAATTCTGAATTTTTTTTGATTAAAAATAGAAAAATTCACAAATTTTTTAATTAAAAATTTTTAAAAATTCCCAAAAATTTGGGATAAAAAATTTAAAAATTCCCATTTTTTTTTTAATTAAAAATTTAAAAATTTCCGATTTTATTTGGATTAAAAATAGAAAAAAATCCCAAATTTTTTAATTAAAAAATCAAAAAAATTCCCAATTTTTTTAATTAAAAAATTTTTAAAAATTCCCAAAAATTTGGGATAAAAAATTTAAAAATTCTGAATTTTTTTGGATTAAA
>NW_015380762.1:0-1078 GCF_001522545.3 Parus major
GAATTACAATATCCTGTTGATGAGAAGTGTGATATTTTATTATTGGTGCTGCAGCAAACTGAAAATGTTTTGAACTGCCAAGGAAAGGAAAAAATCTGTCAGGTGTATTCTTACAATAATCACCAGTACTTGAGGATTAAGCTCCAAGAGAGTGTGTGCTCACATAAATTTAAGAACACTTTTAATATTGCTTCTAGTTCTATATGTATTTTCACTGAGTAATTTAACTAAACTGAAGCTTCTTAATCTTCTGGGTGAGATGTTTTTGTGATGAATTCTGCACCATAACTAAGGTTAGATACAATCCTGTGGTTTTGACTTCTGCACCAGATCTTTGATAGCAGGTTTGGAGTGCAGGGTCTTGCTGCTGTAGAGAAACTAGAATGTGAATTCAATTCTTAGAGAGAAGGATCTCTTATTTCATGTTCTCCAAGGTCTAATTTAGAAAGAAAAGGGAAAAGAGATAAAGCAATGTAAAAAAGATCTATAGATTAGTTCTTAAAACAGGGTGCAGTTCTAAACAGTGCACTGTTTTTTGGCACAAATAATTCATTATTGAGTATCACTTAATTTAAGGGAAATAACAGGATCCTACATATGAATTGAGAGATGTAGATATCTTAAGCTCATTTGAATTTTTTTTTAACATTTGTTTTATAAAATGTTATCAAACCTAATTCACTAAAATCAATACTGATACAATTTTACAGTGGCCTTAAACTTCCAAACACCTGGAACACAAATGGAATTGCAAGATGGAAAATTCCTGGACAATGGTGGTTGTGGCTATGTGCTGAAACCTGCATTCTTGAGGGATCGCAACACCACATTTACACCCCGAAATGTGGGAGGATACAGCAAACCAATGTCTCTGTCAATAAGGGTAAGATGACTGAAGTGTTGTTTTGTTCCATGAAAATGGGAAAGCAAATTTTACGTAGTTGAGATGCAATTATTATCTATTTTTTTTCCCCCATTTTATTCCTATTCCTGTTTGTTGGGAACTAATGTTTTCAACAAGATGGTAAAACTCTCACAGAGTATCAACTGCTGCTTGGGTGCTTTCCCATCTGTATTT
>NW_015380763.1:0-1027 GCF_001522545.3 Parus major
GTGCAGTGCCCAGCACTCACCTGTGTCATAGTGCACCACCAGGGACGCAGAGTGCTCGCCAGTCTTCAGTGGGTGAAATTCCACTGTCACCTGCATGCTGTCACCAACGCCCAGAGCTCCCATGGCCGGAATGACAGAGAAAGGGCTGCAACACAGACATACCAGGACTCTTGGGGGAGGTTTGGGGGAGTTATCTCTAGTGCACTCCAGTTCACTTCTGCTCGCTTGTGCAAGCAAAGAGCAAAGCAGCCACGGCAGCAGAAAACAGAACAGACAGGCTCAGAAACAGCTACTGACTCTAGTGTGAGGAGATCCAGCCCTCACAAGATCCTGTGGGATAAAATGACCTCACCTCCCCCAAACCCTGCATCCAGCTCTCTGCAATGAAGCTCAAGGGTCATTCGCTTACTTTCATCAGGCATCAGCTCCCCTTATTGACAGAGCTGGGCAAAAGTTATGGCCATGAGGATACCAAGGACCAAGTACTCCGGACAAAACTTAGAAACAGAGCTGGCAAGTGAGCAAAGCTGCCAGTTTTGTGACCAAGGCTCTCAAAGCACCATTCACCTGCTCTTTTGGTAAATGCTGTGTGCAAGGAGGCTGCAATCCACTTCAAGTCCCATGGTATAGTTACCTGCTGTAGCCAAATGTTCTTCCGTTCACTGGTGCCTTAACTGCCACTTTAAAATTATTTGATTTTGGGAAAATTGATCTCATTAAAATCCGCCTCCCAGCCCAAGGAAGACAGAAAAATTACTGCTAATTGAATTGCGTCATCTGTCCGCTAACACCTGTTGTAGGAAGAACCCCAAATATCATGTAATCTTAGCATATATTAACTACTCTAATAAATCCAGTCTGTTAGGTTAAAGCAGCCATTACTCCATCTCTCTGCTGAAAATATCTGTACAGAGTCAGCAGATCACAAGCTCCAGCTTTCCCTCTGTCACTGCACGCAGGCTCTATTTCATCTATTTCACTATTTAATTCCTGAAAATCAGAAGCTCTTTAAATCCCTATCAAGCAG
>NW_015380764.1:0-974 GCF_001522545.3 Parus major
CCAGTGTGACCCAGAGATTCCGGTGTGACCCAGAGATTCCAGTGTGACCCAGAGATCCTAAACTGACCCACGGATCCCAGTGTGACCCACGGATCCCAGTGTGACCCATAGATCCCAGTGTGACCCAGAGATTCCGGTGTGACCCACGGATCCCGGTGTGACCCACGGATCCCAGTGTGACCCAGAGATTCCGGTGTGACCCATAGATCCTGGTGTGACCCACGGATCCTAAACTGACCCACAGATCCCAGTGTGACCCACAGATCCCAAACTGACCCATGGATCACACTGTGACCCATAGATCCCAGTGTGACCCAGAGATTCCGGTGTGACCCACGGATCCCAGTGTGACCCATAGATCCTGATGAGACCCACAGATTCCAGTGTGACCCACAGATCCCAAACTGACCCATGGATCCCACTGTGACCCACAGATCCCAGTGTGACCCACGGATCCCAGTGTGACCCATAGATTCCAGTGTGACCCACGGATTTTACTGTGACCCATAGATTTTAGTGTGACCCATAGATCCCAAACTGACCTACAGATCCCAGTGTGACCCACGGATCCCGATGTGACCCATAGATCCCAGTGTGACCCATAGATCCCAAACTGACCCATAGATCCCAGTGTGACCCATAGATCCTAAACTGACCCACGGATCCCAGTGTGACCCATAGATCCCGATGTGACCCATAGGTCCTGGTGTAACCCATAGATTCCGGTGTGACCCACGGATCCCGATGTGACCCATAGATCCTAAACTGACCCATAGATCCCAGTGTGACCCATGAATCCCAGTGTGACCCATAGATTCCGGTGTAACCCATGGATCCTGATGTGACCCACGGATTTTAGTGTGACCCATAAATCCCAGTGTGACCCATAGATCCCAAACTGACCCACAGATCCCGAAGTGACCCATGGATTTTAGTGTGACCCACAGATCCCAGTGTGACCCATAGGTCCCACC
>NW_015380765.1:0-1075 GCF_001522545.3 Parus major
ATGAATAAGCATTTCAGCTTCTTTACTTTATTTGTATCATTGTGGAGCTAAAGTGGAGCTAAACCTGAGCTCTGGAGCACACAGGCCCCGTCCTGCTGCTCTTTTCTGTGCTGTGTTTGGTGCAGAGTGGAAAAAGGGCAGATCAGGCTAGAAAGGTCTCTGCCCTCAAAGTCCAGTTTCACAACATTGTTGAATTAAAGGTCTTGCTGAACACACTGAAGGTCAGCAGTAAGACAAAGATTTGGATTTTAGAAGAGCCAACTTGAGTATTTTCTCAATCCGGCTGAGAGGGATTCCATGGCAAGCATCCACTGAGGGCAAAGGAACTTGGAACACTGAAAGTTATTCAATAATAGCTTCCTTGAAAGCACAGCAGTGCTCCTTCCCTAAACAGGGTGTTACAAATACACATTATAATATTGGCTTTTCGCAAAGTATTGGAATGGATATTATACCTATGTTAAAGTAACTTTGCTAGAGTTGTTTTTTTTCTATTAACAAAACTTAGGCATAGTAGTAGAAGAGCTGATGGTTATACTTGAACTGCCTGCTGAGTTAAGATAACATCCAATGGACGTATGATGAAGACCCCTGCTACTTTCTCCCATCTGAAGAAAGTATGGACCAAAACCCAAACTGGAGGTGATAAGAAGAATGGACTAAAACCACAGCCAAAAAATGCACATGCTCTAAAAAAAGGCTGTCCCGAGGAAGAGCCATGTAAAATAGTTCTTGGAATATGTAAATTCATTCTAAGAAAAGTTTAAATATGTATAATTGCTTATGGATATGCAATAGGCTGATGCAACAGAAACAGTATATAAAGAGTGTCTCCAAAGTAGTAGGTGTGCTCTTGGCAGAACACCCGGCTGTTAATCTTTGCTTTATCCTTGGCTCCTATTATCTCTTATTAAAACTTTCAACTTTTACCAGGAAGTAAATCTCGTTTTTCACAAGGGAAAGGAAGAGGGCAGAGACCACCCTGATTTACAGTGAGCTTTGGGTGTACTCAAAATGAAACAAAAGGAGCAGCAGCACAGGGGCTGAGCCTCAGACATATGACCACCCACTGAAC
>NW_015380767.1:0-1075 GCF_001522545.3 Parus major
CCAGGTGTGCCCAGGTGTGCCCAGGTGGGGCTCCAGGTGAGCCCCCAGCACCACCATCACCATCGAGAGCGAGGGCAAGGGCTCCACCTTCTCCAAGGTGAGTCTGGAGACTGTCCAGGTGTGCCCAGGTGTGTCCAGGTGGGACTCCAGGTGTGCCCACGTGGGGCTCAAGGTGTGTCCAGGTGTGCCCAGGTGGGTCTGGAGAACACCCAGGTGTGCCCAGATGATCTTTGGTGGCACTAGAGAAGGTCCAGGTGTGTCCAGGTGTGTCCAGAGGTGTCCAGGTGGAGCTAGAGAAGGTCCAGGTGGGGCTGGAGAAAGTCCAGGTGTGCCCAGGTGTGTCCAGGTGTGTCCAGGTGTGTCCAGGGGTGTCCAGGTGACCTTTGGTGGCTACCGTGGAGGTTCATGGCTGCGGGCCGGCCACAGGAGAGCCAGAGTGACCACTGGTGACCACTGGTGACCACTGGTGACCACTGGTGACCATTGGTGACCGTGGATGACCACTGGTGACCATGGCTGACCCTGGGTGACCGTGGGTGGTCCCAAGTGACCGTGGGTGGCCACCGCTGACCATGGGTGGTCCTGGGTGGCCTTGAGTGGCCACAGCTGACCACTGGTGACCATGGCTGACCACTGGTGACCATGGGTGACCACTGGTGACCATGGATGACCACTGGTGACCATGGATGACCACTGGTGAGTGTTGGTGACCATTGGTGACCATGGATGACCACTGGTGACCATTGGTGACCATGGATGACCACTGGTGACCACTGGTGACCACTGGTGATCACTGGTGACCACTGGTGACCACTGGTGACCATGGGTGACCACTGGTGACCATGGCTGACCATGGCTGACCACTGGTGACCATGGCTGACCATGGCTGACCACTGGTGACCATGGCTGACCACTGGTGACCATGGGTGGCCGCGGGTGGCCACGGCTGACCGCTGACCGCTGTCCACCGTGGCCAGGCCAGCTTCGTGGCGTCCGAGAACCGCACGGACATCGCGCTGGACGACCCCAACTTCTGGCAGAAATGGGCCAAGAAAGCCGACCTGGACCTGGAGCT
>NW_015380768.1:0-966 GCF_001522545.3 Parus major
CTAGAACCGAGTCTAGAACCCAGTCTAGAACCGATCCAGAACCGAGTCTAGAACCCAGTCTAGAACCCGATCTAGAACCCGATCTAGAACCTCTAGAACCCGATCTAGAACCCGACCTAGAACCTCTAGAACCCAGTCTAGAACCCGATCTAGAACCCGATCTAGAACCTCTAGAACCGAGTCTAGAACCGAGTCTAGAACCCAGTCTAGAACCCAGTCTAGAACCCGATCTAGAACCCAGTCTAGAACCCGATCTAGAACCCGATCTGGAACCTCTAGAACCCAGTCTAGAACCTCTAGAACCCAGTCTAGAACCCGATCTAGAACCGCTCTAGAACCGAGTCTAGAACCGAGTCTAGAACCTCTAGAACCCGATCTAGAACCGCTCTAGAACCCAGTCTAGAACCCAGTCTAGAACCCAGTCTTGAACCGCTCTAGAGCCCAGTCTGGAGCCCGGCCTAGAACCGATCTAGAGCCCGGCCTAGAGCCCGGCCTAGAGCCCAGACTGGTATACACCTGGAACACACCTTGGGGACACCTGGGGACATCCAGGGACACCTGAGGACACCTGGAACACACCTTGGGGACACCTGGGGACATCCAGGGACACCTGGAACACATCTGGAGACACCCGGAGACACCTGGGGACACCTGGGGACACCCCTGGAGACAACTGGAACACACCTGGGGACCCCTGGGGACCCCTTTGGGAACACCTGGGGACACCTTTGGGGACACTTTTGGGGAACCCTGGGGACACTTTGAGGACACTTTTTGGGACCCCTGGGGACACTTTTGGGGACACCTTTGGACACTTCGGGGACACTTTTGGGAACACTTTTGGGGACATCTTTGGACACTTTTTGGGACACTTTTGGGGACCCCTGGGGACACTTTGGGGACACCTTTGGGGACCCCTGGGGACCCCTTTGGGGAACCCTGGGGACACTTTGGGGGACACCTTTG
>NW_015380769.1:0-958 GCF_001522545.3 Parus major
CGAACCGGGACCGTGGGGACTCGAACCGGGGCTCTGGGGACTCGAACCGGGACCGTGGGGACTCGAACCGGGGCTCTGGGGACACAAATGAGGCGGTTTTGAGTCAGAACGAGCCATTTTGGGGCCGATTTGAGCCATTTTGGGGCTGAACGGAGCCGTTTTGGGGCCGATTTGAGCCATTTTGGAGCCGGTTTGGGGCCGTCCCCAGCCGGGCCGGTCCCTGGTGACACTTTGGGGTCCCGCAGGTGACCCCGCGTCCTTCGTGGTGGCGCTGGCCCAGAGCCTCCAGGGCTTCTCCTGCCCCCGGGAATGGCTGGAGCGGCTCCGGGAGGCCGAGAGGGAGAAGGAGCAGCGGAACCGGTGAGGGGACAGGGACGGGGACAGTGGGGAGAATCTGGGGGGACAATGCCATTCCCGATTTTGGGGCTCCCCTTCCCGGGGGGGTTTGGAGGTCAGACCCCCCTCACTCCCCGTTTCCTGGGAGTTTTGGGGTCAGACCCCCCCTCATTCCCCTCTTCCCGGGATTTTTGGGGTCAGACCCCCCCTCATTCCCCTTTTCCCGGGATTTTTGGGGTCAGACCCCCCTCACTCCCCGTTTCCCGCAGGGACAAGGCCGCGGTGCCCCCCCCGTGTCACCTGAACCCGCTGGCGCTGCTGCAGGCCCTGGACCAGGTGTTGCCCCCCCAGAGCCTCTTGGTGGCCGACGGAGGCGACTTCGTGGCCACCGCTGCTTACATCGTCCGGCCCCGCCGGCCACTGGCCTGGCTGGACCCCGGTACGGCCACCCCCGGGACAGGGGACAGCTCGGGGACAGCTCGGGGACAGCTCGGGGACACGGCCGGTGGTGTCCTGGTGTGGTGGCAGTGATGTGATGTCCCCAATGTCCCCAATGTCCCCAATGTCCCCGCAGGTCCCTTCGGCACCCTGGGCGTGGGCGGAGGATTCGCGCTCGGGGCCA
>NW_015380770.1:0-1013 GCF_001522545.3 Parus major
CTCCCCGTGGCACTGCATCCCCCTCAGCTGCACACCCAGAAGGGAATCGTTGGCTTTCAGGAGCCAAAAGGCTAAATGTGAGACTTGTTATTAAAGAGTGCTCACAGGACAAAACCAAAGGCTTTCCTGGCACTGATAGCTGGAATCACAGCCATGTCTATCATCCAAGTGGATTGCTTTAGAAATGAATTCCATACATTTTCAAACAGCTGCACAGGACTTAGCTTCAAAAATCTTTTAAGGTAAATAAAGCACAAACCCCACTGGCCCCCACATCTAGCTGGACTCCACTGTTTGAAGCTACCTTTTGGAATTATCTGTACTGCTGGATTTGATCTGTAGCAGAGGGAATTATTGCCATTAAACGTGTGGGGTACGAACACCTCACCCTAAGAGCCAGAAGGGTTCAAGCTCTCTGACAGGTTTCAGGCAGCACTGCTGTGCATTCAGCAGCAGCAGTGTTATCAGTGTTCTAGGATAAATATTTTAATGAGTTAAGTTAATTAATGGTGTGGAGTTGGGAGTTGAATGGTTGTTCATTTGTGATTGGGAGGTTGGGGATCCTAGAGGAGGGATGGAAATGGTTTGAAGTTGATGTCGGGTGGCGAAGGATTCAAGTAAAGCAAAGAACATTCCGGAAGACAGGCTCCCAGAGGATGACATTCACATCAAGGACAACTACTGGTGGAGAGAAGGACCAGCCATTCAACACCCTGAGAGAATGATTGCTCCAGGATGCACAATGGTGAAGGCCAATGAGAGCCCCTGAATATGGACCAAAGGGGGAGCAGATTGAAACATGGTGGGTGGAGAAGACTTATAAAAGAGACTGCAGAATGAGACTGGGGCTCATCCTCCTTGGGTTGCCACTGCAGAGTTCTAGCCAGGCTAGCCTGGCTCCCAGTTCTGTTGGTGTATTTCTTTTATCATCAAATAAACAGTTTGGCTTCTTGTTTTTACCATCTCACAAGAGTCCAGGCCCCGTTTTTGACAGCAGCAGCAGCAGCAGCAGC
>NW_015380771.1:0-960 GCF_001522545.3 Parus major
CGGGGGGGCCGGGGGGGGGCCCGGAGTGCGGCTCGGGGGTCCCGAGGGCTGGGAGGGTCACGGAGAGGAGAGGGAGGGTCTCAGATAGGGGTTGGGGGTCCTGGAGTGAGGTTGGGGGTCCCAGAGAGGGACTGGGGAGTCCCAGTGTTGGGCTGGGGGTCCTGAGTGAGATTCGGGGGTCCTGAGTGAGATTCAGGGGTCCCAGAGAGGGGCTGGGGGTCCTGGAGAGGGGCTGGGGTCCCGGAGTGAGTCTTGGGGGGTCCCAGAGAGGGGCTGGGGGGTCCCAGTGTTGGGCTGGGGGTCCTGAGTGAGATTCAGGGGTCCCAGAGAGGGACTGGAGGGTCCCAGAGAGGACTGGGGGGGGTCCCAGTGTTGGGCCGGGGGTCCTGAGTGAGATTCAGGGGTCCCAGAGAGGGGTTGGGGGTCCTGGAGTGGGACTGGGGGTCCCAGAGAGGGGCTGGGGGGTCCCAGAGAGGACTGGGGGGGACCGGGGTGGTGCAGAAGACCCCACAACAAGAGCTCCTCCATCCCAAAAGCGCCGGGTGATGATGCCAACAACACCCCCTGAGCCTTCCTTCTTCCTCTTCCTTCTCTTCCTTCCTCTTCCTCCTCCTCCTTCTTCCTCCTTCCTTCTCCCTCCTTCCTTCTCCTTCCTCTTCCTCCTCCTCTTTCCTCCTCTTCCTCCTCCTTCCTCTTCCTCCTCCTCCTTCCTTCTCCTTCCTCCTCCTCCTCCTCTTTCCTCCTCTTCCTCCTCCTTCTTCCTCCTCCTCCTTCCTCCTCCTCCTCCTGCTCCTTCCTCTTCCTTCCTCCTTCCTCTTTCCTCCTCTTCCTCCTCCTCCTTTCTCCTTCTTCCTCCTCCTTTCTCCTCTTTCCTCCTTCCTCCTCCTCCTCCCTTCTTCTACTTTCTTCTCCTTCCTCCTCCTGCTCCTTCTTCCTCCTCCTCCTTTCTCCTCCTTCTTC
>NW_015380772.1:0-955 GCF_001522545.3 Parus major
TCTCTCCTTCCTGCCTTCCTGCCTTCCTGCCGTCCGGCAGTACGCGGTATTGCCGCCCTACCGGGGCTCACGTCGCGGTTCCCGGGGCTCCAGGGAGCGCTCTCCTCCCGGTGTCCCGGGATGTGCGGGGAACGCTCCGGGCCCGCCCGTCCCGGAACGCGGGGCGCTCCCACGGCCCGCCAGGGGGCGCCCTGCGCCCCGGGAGCGGCGGGAACGGGACCGGGAACGGGACCGGAATAGCGGGGATGGAACCGGGAATGGGACCGGGAACGGGACCGGAATAGCGGGGATGGAACCAGGAATGGGGCAGTGATGAAACCGGGAACGGCAAGGATGGAACCGGGAATAGCGGGGATGGAACCGGGAACGACAGGGATGGAACCGGGAACGGCGGGGACGGAACCGGGAACGGCGGGGACGGAACTGGGAACGGCGGGGACGGAACTGGGAACGGCGGGGAAGGGATAGAACCGGGATCAGCGGGGATTAATCTGGGAACGGGGCAGGGATGGAACCGGGAGTGGGACGGGGATGGATCCCGGGAATAGCTAGGATGAATCTCGGGATCACTCCCGTTGCCGAACACGCAGAGCGTCAGGGATGGATCCTAGTAGCACCGTGCTCGGATTCCGAGAACGGCAGGGACGGATCCCGGGAGCTCCCCGTGACCGAACCCTGGGAGCGCCCGGAGCTCGAAGCCCTGGAGCAGGGCAGGAACGAATCCCGGGAGTGCCCTGATCTCAAGAGCCCGGGTCGTGCCCGTTGTCGCCCCTCCGTCGAGGGCTCGACGTGTCCCGCCGGCCCTGCTGCTGCCGGGCCAGGAACCGAGGCAGGGCCGCCGGGGCACCGTCGGGGAAGAGCTCTCCCGCCGCCGCGCAGCCCCCGCCCCGCAGTCCGTCCGCTAAGTCGTTTCTGCCGCACGGCGGAGCGCAGCCAGAGGGTGTCCCGGTGCCCG
>NW_015380773.1:0-1072 GCF_001522545.3 Parus major
AAAAGGTATGAATGACACACAGCTTCATCTTTCTTCTGAATCTAGTAGAATTGTCTTTTCCAAGCAATATCCTTAGCCTAATCTTTGTTTGATAATTGCTTTTCACTGCCTTCTTTCTTTTTTTTTTCTTTTTTTTTTTTTAATTGCCTTTGTTTCTATTACTTCAGCACACAGGAAAGGTCTTTCCTGACAAAAGAAAAGCCAACCCAGTTTGAAATGAAAGGCTGACACATTCCCTCAAATGACAAACCAGAGTCACGAGCCTGATACACTGCGAGATAAAAGCTGTTTACGTGTGATAATCAGGCAGAAAGCAATTTCTCATAATTGCAGTACCTTCATACATCAAGGTACAAATAGTGTTATTCACAGTCTTACAAACAAAAAAACCCCAGAATCCTTCACAACAGCCCCTCCTTTTTGGGGTGGGGGGGGAAATAATCATCTTCAAGTGGGAGATATTCTGAAATACCCCAGCAGCTGCTCTGAACTGAACTGCCCCATCTGCCTTCCCTGCAGACAGAAATGTCTGTTCCCTGTTTCCTCCCTCAGAGAACTCTGCTCTGCCTCTCCTGTGCTGATGCTGAGAGCCCCCTTTCACTGTTGTGAAAAACAAGGTTCACATATTTTTTATAGAATTTAAAAGTTTAATAGAAGGCCAATTAGGAGATAAAGTATACAGATACAGCCGGGTGTCTCTGCATTCAGCCAAGAGAGCACACCTTACTGACAAAGGATTGTCCCTTAAAAACAGAACCCTGCTACATATCCATAAATTCTCATACATGATTCAAACATTCTTCTTAAGTTTTGGATGTTTCTTTGTTTAGTTTTTAACTTGCCCCCTTCCCAATAAATCAATCTTCTTGGCTCCACCGAGTTTTACATTCCCTGATAACAGAAATGCAATTCCTCCCCTGGAATTCTGTCCCTGGATGCTGTCTTCATCAGGACAAGATAATCTAAGAATGGAGGGGTGTCTCTAAGTATCTTTTTCAGTCTTTGGGTTATACAAACAAAAACAGTTTTTGCTTTACTACTATGCCATAGCTCAACATATATGTATATTATA
>NW_015380774.1:0-1019 GCF_001522545.3 Parus major
TTTTCCCAGTTCCCTGCTCTCCGCTGTAGCTCTTCATTGGCTTGGAAGAGCTCCTTGGGATGAGGGGCATTGGCTTGGATGGAAGGAGCATAGTGGGATTTGCCAGAGAAATCCTCTTGGCAAGAGGGTAGCCAGTCAGGCCTGCAAAGTGGAGACACAAAATATAACACAGGTTGCAGTGCAAACCTAATGCATCTGGAGCTCCATATTTCAAGGGACAGACTTGCTGCAAACTTCTAAATAGCTGCACAGGGAAACATGCTCCTCCCTGCAGCCACTTGAGGCATGCCGGGGGACACCCTGCCCCGCTTGCACACAGCCACCACAGGAACACTCTTTGGGACCTCTTTCCTTCCTCCAAAGAAGACACAGTGGTCTCCAGAATTTGACAACTACACCTAGGAAGTAATTGTTTTCCAAACCTAGTTTTCATGACTTTTGTTTCTGTAACTCCCACTCAGTTCAGGGTGGGGTTTTGTTGGTTGCTTTTATTTCACTTCTCATCTAAGGAAGTGCTGGCACATGAACAGTGACACCCCATGTTAGAAGTGAATGAACCTTTGTACTCCACATGTCCTCAGTGTTTAAGGAGCCCAAATGTGTAGAGAACAAATTGGTTTTCCAACAATGCAATTTGCTCAGATTCCCTGCTCATGGGATTTATTCCCTGCTTTCCTTCCTGCAGAGACACCAAATACCAACACAAAGATCACCTGCAACAAAACATTTTAGATCATGGCAGTTAAAAACCATTAAGAATTTCTTAAATGCAAACAGCAGAGTGTAGAGCATAAAAAGAAGACTCTGCTTAAGTCTGTGTTTCTTTATCCCAGTACAACGGTGACATCATTTACAAAACAGCATCTGACAACCTTTGATGAGATAGGTAATTTCTAGGCCAGAATTAATCCAGCAAAAATGTCACCTGAGCAATACTGAGCAGTAATTCTCTCCAGCTGCATTCAGCATCCCAGCTGCATATCAGCAATTAAGGAGTCTTTCCAAAGGGGCTGTACCCA
>NW_015380775.1:0-1071 GCF_001522545.3 Parus major
GCAGCGGCAGGCGCCTTCGAATTTGACAAGCGCAGAAGAGCCGCAGAAGAGGGCGGCACAGCAAAATGGGCCAGGAAAAAGCGTTTGCTTCACGTGCCCTTGTCATCGCCCAGCTTGTGGTACTGTGTTGAACGTCTCAGCCGCAGAAAGCCTAACGCAACTAAAGGGCTTGTCTCCCGCTTTCTTTCGTATGGGAGAGCTGCACAAAAGTGTTGCGCACTCTGAATAAGAGAAAGTGTCTTGGCAGCTCGAGCTGAGGACAAAGGGTGCACAAGATGCGCTGGCCGTGCGCGGTACACGCCTGGAAAAGCGGCGAAGCCGAAAGCCAGCTCTGACAGAATGCCAGAGCGGCGGTCTTCTACCGGAGGCGCGTAGAGAGAATTGCAAAAACAACATCTGCTTCTTCTCAGTCACACAGAGCTGGGCACGCTCTCGTTTGCTTGAACACGGGACGCGCAGCTGTGGCGCGTCATCGGAAACGGTGTAGATTAGCAATTTCTTGGATATTCCCTGTGGCAGGCTTATGCGCACCACAAGCTGTTTCTCTGCACCCCGCTGCCTAAAGGAAAGCGCAAGAGTTCCCGCAGAGATGCAAGCAGCACAAGGAAGCCGCGGCTCTTCTTCTTCCAGGCGACAACTAAGGTCAATTCAGCAGGCAGGCGAGAAGCACTTACGTTCCTCTCGCAGTCCGCAAGCTCCGCGCTCAAGCCGGCCACTGAGCGGCTTCGTTCCTCGCCTTTTGGCAGCGCTCGTGCTTTCACCCTCTCGGACGTCAAGCGGCGTCTTCTCGAACACATCGCTCCTTGTGCCGGCTGCCAAGCGCTCCAGAACGCCACTTCTGCCGAAAGACACTCCCGCCACCCCCCCGCCTCATGCAGTTACTTTCTCGGTGGTCCGGAGGCCCGCAATCTGCCTCTCTTGGTGCGAATGCCAGCGGAAAGCATTTCCACTGCTTCTGGCAAAGGGGAAACTGTGTCAGGCGAACACGTTTGACAGGAGCTTGCCCCTGCAACTTGGGCAAACACGGATCTGCAGCACATTCAAACGGCCAAGCTCTTCCTTTGCACCACC
>NW_015380776.1:0-954 GCF_001522545.3 Parus major
AATTGGGATAATTTGGGATAATTTGATTAGGGATGGATGGAATCGGGATAATTCAGGATAATTTGGGATAATTCGGGATAATTTGGGATAATTTGGATTGATTAGGGAGAGATGGAATTGGAATCGTTTGGATTAATTAGGGATGGATGGATTCGGGATAATTCGGGATAATTTGGATTGATTAGGGATGGATGGAATCGGGATAATTTGGGATAATTTGGGATAATTCGGGATAATTCGGGATAATTTAATTAGGGATGGATGGATTTGGGATAATTTGGGATAATTTGGATTGATTAGGGATGGATGGAATCGGGATAATTCGGGATCATTTGGATTAATTAGGGATGGATAGAATCGGGATAATTTGGGATAATTTGGGATAGTTTGGGATAGTTTGGGATAATTTAATTAGGGATGGGTGGATTTGGGATAATTCGGGATCAGAGTGACTGACAAGGGACGGACGGAACCGGGACCAGAACCGGGAATGGAACCGGGACCAGAACCGGGACCAGAACCGGGACCGGAACCGGGAACAGAACCGGGAACGGAACCGGGAACAGAACCGGGAACAGAACCGGGAATGGAACCGGGACCGGTCTGGAACAGAACCGGGACCAGAACCGGGACCAGAACCGGGAACGGAAGCGGGACCGGAACCGGGAACAGAACCGGGAACGGAACCGGGAACAGAACCGGGAATGGAACCGGGACCGGTCTGGAACAGAACCGGGAACGGAACCGGGAACGGAACCGGGAACAGAACCGGGAACAGAACCGGGAATGGAACCGGGACCGGTCTGGAACAGAACCGGGACCAGAACCGGTGAATGGAACCGGGAATGGAACCGGGACCAGAACCGGGACCGGAACCGGGACCGGTCTGGAACGGAACCGGGAACGGAACCGGGAACGGAACCGGGAACGGAACCGGGAATGGAACCGGGACCA
>NW_015380777.1:0-1029 GCF_001522545.3 Parus major
AATTCCCCCAAAATTCCCTCAGAACCTTTCCAAAAATCCCTGGAATTTCCTTAAATCGCTCCAGAATCCCTAAAAATCCCCAAAATTCCCTCAGAACTCATCTGAAAATCCCTAAAAACTCCCCAAATGGCTCCAAAACTCCTAAAAATCCCCAAAATTCCCTCAGAACCCGTCGGAAAATCCCTGGAATTTCCCCATATCCCCCCCAAACCCCCAGAGCTCCCTCAGAACCCGCCGGGATTCTGAGCTGGGATCCGCCCGCGTTACCCCAAAATCCCTCAGGAGGCTCCCCCGGGACCCCCGGGATCCCCCCGAGCTTTGGGATCCCCCTGAGCCCCGGGATCCACCCGAGCTTTGGGATCCCCCTGAGCCCCGGGATCCCCCCGAGCTTTGGGATCCCCCTGAACTCCAGGATCCCCTCGAGCTTTGGGATCCCTCTGAGCTTCGGGATCCCCCCGAACTCCAGGATCCCCCCGAGCTCCGGGATCCCCCCGAGCTCCGGGATCCCCCTGAGCTTCGGGATCCCCCCGAGCTCCGGGTTCCCCCCGAGCCCCAGGATCCCCCTAGCTCCAGGATCCCCCTGAGCCCCGGGATCCCCCGTTCCACAGACCTTTCCCGTTTCCCGCAGCTCCCTGGAGTCGGAGCTGTCGCGGTTCCGAGCGGAGCTGCAGCAGAGCCAGGGCCGTGCCGAGGCTCTGGAGGCCGAGAGGCAGCGGCTGCAGGCCGAGGAGGAGCAGCGGCGGCAGGAGAGGGACGAAGCCCGGGGCCGGGCGCAGGAGCTGTCGGAGCAGCTGGAGAACACCGAGGTGAGGCCCGGAATTGCTGAGAAATCCGTGAAAAAAGCGGGAATTGGGAGCCGGTGCTTCCCGGATCTGGAATTCGTTGAGGGGAGGGTTGGGAAAAGATGGCGGCGAGCTGTGAGGGAGGGGGGGATCCGCCAGGGGGCGCCAAAAAGGGCGGGAAAACGAGGGGTTGGCAGCAATTTCAGCTTTTTTGGCACCAAAAATACTCTAAAAGTGCCCTGAAATG
>NW_015380778.1:0-1068 GCF_001522545.3 Parus major
TTTTTTTTTTGTATTCCTACATACACATAAACACATACCCCCCAGAGTGTCATCCATCTGGAATTAACTTTTACGTAAAAAATTAAGTCCACATTAAAAGTAGCTTGGAATCTGACTGTTTTAGTGACTATTTCTTTAGTAGCTGAAATTAATATTATGTCTAATGAAAAATGAGACTTTTTGAAAGTAGGAACAGGGCATTCTCAGTAATGTAATTTATATTCAATCTACATATGATATGTGGATGTTCCCTTTTCACAGAGAATGATCTGTTTAGAAAAAGACATTTGCCTTCATCAAATAAAAATCTCAGAAAACTGAGGTCTCAAATCTCATAGAAAAGAAGTATAACTAAACTGTGTTTTCAATGAAGAAAAAAAAAGTAGAAAAATTCAATTTCTATAAAAAGCTGTTGACTTTGATATTTATTTTTGGTCATATTAGAAACTGAAGCCAAGGTTCATACAGAAGGTTTTCAACAAAATCCATCATTATTTTAACAGAAATCAAGTTAAACATAAGAAATAAATCTTAGTCAAATAAAATTTTCTTTTCCAGGATGAGTATTGAAACAATTGAACAGCTTATGTAAAAATTTTTAGATAAATGAAAATTGATATCCATAAATATCAGAATATTCTACAGAATAAATTGTCTTATTTTATCTTGAATTCAACTTATTTTACGGTAAAGAGAAGCAAAATGGAAGGGAATATTTAAAGATTAAATATAGCAATGATAGGCTTATTTAAAAGAAGAGAGCAATAAGTATAAAAGGAAATACAGTAGGACTTAGTGTTAAACATAGAGGAAAAGACAGAATGTCTTATTCACTTTTTTGGAGCCTGCAGGTGGTGTAAGTACCTTAAGAATTATTCAGAATTCCAAAATAATGGGTTTTTTCTTTTTTATACTAATATTTTATACAACTATATTGTATGTCTGGTAAAGTTACTCATATCTGGTGGAATCTTGTTTTTCCTTCTGGATAAATGAGTAATTATTTCACTTTGGATTATTCAAAGACGCCTGTGACAATGCAGGTTTTTGGATTCTATCATCTGCAAA
>NW_015380779.1:0-1063 GCF_001522545.3 Parus major
AGGTACCCAAACTCCCCTCAGGATTTGGTGTAATTTCCCTTTCCGACTGTCCAGGTACCCAAACTCCCCTCAGGATTTGGTGTAATTTCCATTTCTGATTGTCTAGGTACCCAAACCCCTTTCAGGATTGGGTGTAATTTCCATTTCTGACTGTCCAGGTGCCCAAACCCCTTTCAGGATCGGGTGTAATTTCCCTCTCTGTCTTTGCAGCCGCACACGGCGGGTACCCAAACCCCCGAGGATTAAAGTGTAATTTTAATTTCCCTTCCTGCGTCCCCAGGCGCAAGCACGAGACGCTGGAGCTGCTGGGGGGCTGCGGGGTGGAGCTGCGGGGCTCGGACCGGGCGCTGCTCCGGGCGGGCGACAACGACTTCAGCCTCATGTACTCCACACGGCGCAGGAAAACCCAGCTCTGGCTGGGGCCCGCGGCCTTCATCAACCACGGTGGGACCCTAAAACCTCCCGGGAATTCAGCCACAAGCCCAAAAACCCTGCGCTGGGACCCCCCGGAATCCCCCCCGAGCTGCCTCGGGACCCACCTGGCTGTTGTGGCGGTCCTTGAGCAGGCGCTGATGGCTCTTTTGTTCTCCTCAGATTGCCATCCTAACTGCAGGGTGAGTTCCAGGAGGGTTTTTGGGGGAGAAATGGTGGGTTTTGGGGGAGAAATGGTGGGTTTTGGGGGAGAAATGGTGGGTTTTGGGGTGCGGTTTGTGCTGGGGAGTGTGAGGGAAAGATGGCGGAGAACGTGAGGGGAAAAGAGCGGGAAACGTGAGGGGAAAAGCAGTGGGAAATCCGAAGGGGGAAATAATGGTAAAAAGCAATGGAGAAATGCAGGGAGTGTGAGGGAAAACGACAGGAAACATTGGGGGGGAAATGGCAGGCGGCGTGAGGGGAAACGTGGTGGGAAACACGAAAGAAAAATGGGAAATTTAAGGGATAAAGGGTGGAAATCGGGAGAGGAAAATAAGAGAAAGTGTGGAGGAAAATAGAGCGGAACAGGAGGAAAATGTGGGTGGGAAATGTGAGGGAGAAAAGGGTTGGAAACGTGAGAGGAGATAAAATC